>NW_010240507.1:0-18331 GCF_000690775.1 Eurypyga helias | reverse complement strand
CCAAACCATTCCATGATTGTATGATAATTTTGAGGTGACTCTTTGAGTCAAAATTTTCAAGACTGATGCAAGTGGAGCTTGTGAAATGCTGTGGCATCAGTCAGTGATATCTGCACAGCATACACATGAACTAACGGAAGAACAGGAAATGGGAGTTACTCTTCTTTGTTTCTAAAAATACTGCAATTGAAATGCAAAAAAAAATGACCTATTATGGCTGTTCTGGTAAATATGTCAAAACCCAGTGCTGACTTAAAAAATACTTTTAGTCTAATCTTTCAAAGGTCAAGAATCTTACTAATCAAAATTTAAAACTCTCTTGCTTTTTCCACTACGCTCGTAGTGTAGTTGTTATGAGTTTCTTAAGGTGGGACAAGTGTCTTTCTAACTGAGGTACACTTTTGCTCATAGGGACTTTACGTGACGTTGTGATGTGTGCCTAGCCCAAGTGATAATTGATTTCCTGAGTTCGTGAAATTCATTTGTGATGGTCAAAACACTATTACTGTGTGCCATAGAGCTCAGTGTTAAAGGTTAAGAGACCAAATTTCCACTTTGAAGGACTGTTCTTGGCAGCTGCACGGATGGGGATTGCAGCCAAGAGTAGGGTCAGAAGCGGGAGCTTTGGGCTGGGCAGTCAGAGGTGCTGTGCCTGCGCAGGCTGGGTCCCACTCCAGCGTGCCTCCCGGGGCTCCTGGACTGGCTGGGATCTCTTGGACCTCCGTGACACCCATGCTCTTCTATTGTGCTTTGAGGAATGCGTTTTTACCTGTCCATTACCCATCTGAAATTTACTTCATTTTTCTTGCTTTGACTGCCTGATGCTCTCTCTCCCATGGGGCTTCCCTGGTTTTTGTTTCATGCAAGATAAACTACATTGCTTTGCTTTCCAGGCCTCCTGTGGCCTGTCTTCTCTTCTGCTTGTCATCTCATTCAGTTCTGAGAAGTTAAGCCTGTGATGGTTTCGTGCATCTGTCCAGCTTTCGCAAATAGTGAAAAGATTGTTCTCTGCTGAGCATAGGAAACTGCCCACGTATCCTGTATCTTTTGGTTTATGCTTAGCTATAGCAGTTCGTGAGATGGGCTGTATATTTTGCACTGTTATCTGGGACTGAAAGCTGAGTAATGAGTTAAGTAGCAGCTCTTGTATCACAAGGAAAACATAATGTAAGAATTCTTCTGTTAGTATTTTTGCTCTGTTAGGAGTCAGGTTTTGCTTGTGCTTCTGATGGAAGGACAGTTAGTGGCTTAAAAATTTCCTCTAAGTTGTAAAGATTTCAAATGGATAAGCTCTTAAGTAATATGCTCTGAATGTTTTCAGTCATGGTTGAAGTAAGAAAATAACAAAAAGAGAAAAATCATCAAAGATTTATGTTTTGCCTAGGTCCCTGTTGACAGAGGAGTTGCAGTGTGCACGTCGAGAACTGCAGGTTTCCAGGTGTGTGGGCCTCGTCGAGCAGCATCTTAGGGCTCTGGTACCATGCTTGCAAATAATTAGATGTGACAAATCAGTGTGTCTTAAAACAGGATCTAGAAAAACAGCATATGGAGAGTCATGTAAATTAGAAAAGTAGGAAGCAAAAAAGTCAAGGGTGTATTTTAAGTTACCACCCGTTCAGGAGCACGTGTATCTCAGCTCTGGAAAGGTTGTGATATGCAGCCTGGAGTTCCTTCTCAAAGGTATAAGCTCAGAGCTTTTAAAAATAAAAAAATCTTATAAATAATCTACCACTGCTTTTTCTGCTTTTTTTTTCCTTTTCCTTTTTAAGCAAAACAAGCAGAGATGGTGATGTCTGTCTGCATCTGGGATCAGGTTAATGAACATATTCTTCCAGGGCGTGTCAGAGCTGGATTCAATTCCCATCTTTTCCTGAGGAAGCTTACGTACACATCTCCCGGGAGAAGGGCCAGGGATTTAAATAGTGAGCTTCTTGAAGTGGGATTCCCAATGCCTCTTTCAAAACTTCTTTGCACAGGGACCTGTGACTCTGGCTTAATGGTAGAGAGTCTCACATAGAAGGTTGAAGTCCTGAGTTAACATTACTGTTCCAAACATTGTGTATGGGTTTGCTTAAATGTGCAATAAAATGGGCAAAGGCAATGGGAAAACCTTCTCTTAGGAGGAAGGAGAAGTCGGTTTAATCTCCAGAGGCAGAGGAGAGGGTTGAACTGGGTCTTCGTGTTTTGAATGGATGCTTTCACAGCTGAGCAGCTGTGTAAGAAAGCGTAAACCCATCAATACGGACCACACAATTATGCGTTTTAAACAGAAACAGAGATTATTGTGTTTTGCCTAGCCAGTGTTTTCAGAAAGCCTGTTATGCAAGGTGGGCAGAAGGAAATTTGTCAGAAAAAGTACTTTTTGTATTCAGCCCTAATCACCATTGGGAAGCAGGTTGTTCTGTAACCATGAGCAAGGAAGGGACTTCATACTGTAGGGTTAAGAAGTAAAATATTTAACACTTTTTTTTTTCCTTGAAATGTCTAAATATTAACTAAGTCTTGCAGTGCTTTTCTCCAGAGTAACAGAGGGGAGCAGGAAGCTAGCGATCTGCTAGCTACCTAGGAGCAACTTCTTCGTTTTGTTACTGATGTCATTCATTTGTTATCAGAGTGGGTTGACTTTGTGAAGCTGGCCACGGCACATTTTGAAAAGGCCATGTCAGTGTGTATAACTCCACTGTATAATGGAGATAAATTCTTGGCAGGCCAAGAATTTGTGGCGTTGTTCTTTTATTTTTTTTTAATCGGTCAACTTTTCTACAGTATCTGTAGAATACTCAAATGTCTCAAACAAAGAGAAATTCTAGACTCTGCTGGTTTATAATGCCTTACTAATGCTTTTATTCTCTGAGTTTTCAAGAGGATAATAAAAAAAAAAAGCACAGAACAACTACATGGGCTATTACACTGCCATTGTTTGCTTTGCAATACTAATGAGTAGTCTTAGTGCTGTTGACTTCTACAGGTGTTGCCAAGAGAAATCAGTCAACTAGTACTGCAACCTCTATCCTTCCTAATTGTTTCTTACAGCAAAAACCTGTACTATCCGTATGTCCTTGAGAAAGGCGAAAGAGTTGTACTGTGTCCACACATGCTGCTGCTACGGTGTTTGCTTTCTTCCAGCTAAAACTGGTGGGACAGAGTATGGTGCACTAGACCTTCGTTCCTACTAAAACGATGTGGCTGTGGTTTTTCTGAGAAATATTTGGGGAAAAAAAAATTATTCCAGTAGAAATATTAACAAAGATTGTGGTAAGGCTGTTTTTCATAAAATGGCAATATGCCTGTGATGGAAAGGAAGCTTTTTCTTTTCCCTTTCTCCTGCATCCTGCCCAGCTCTAATGCTTTCAGCATGGTCATTAAGGTCCCCTCTCCTTGCAATCTCATTTCTTTCCTCAACTTGTTTCAGCTATAATGAACACACAGAGAGGGAGCAGATGTTGCAGTTTGGCAGGTCAGTTTGTGAAAACAATTAGTGCTTCAAACAGTGGGACTAGTCAGATGGTTTGTTTACAAGAACTTGCCTCTGCTGTTTAAATGTAACATCCAAGCTTTCCTGTTTTCACCCCAAATGGCAGCAGGGCTTAATGTCATCTGCAGTGTTCACAGGGATGTTTGATCTTGTTTTGTTACGACGTGGATTTCGTGCTGTGGCTGACATGGTTTCTTATGACTGAGTTCACCAAGCACCAATTCTGCAACATTATGCAAAACCAGATAATTTTCTGTGAGATTCTGGTTGTGCTGGCCATTTTTTCATCTATATAATCTGTTTGGGATACTGGTTATAATCTTTTCTTGAGGCTTTTTTTCCTTAGTAAAGGCTTTTATATGTCATTGAGTTTTTCTGTAGTGTTATATAATAAGGTTCTTCAGAAATTTACAGCTTTCGCTATGATTAATGATTAAAAGTTTTCATTCTAAAAAAAAAAAGTAGGCTTGGCCTAAAGTGAGAATATTTTGCTGAGATTTCCCTCAGTAAATAAATGGTGGGCACCTGTGTCATAAAGATAGAAGGTACTTTTACAGATGGCGACTAGAGCAACTCTGTTTGGAATTTGTGAAAATAAACTGCTTTAAACTTCGATATATGCATAATTTCCAAGCTTTTGAGGCGTGCTGTGGAAACGTTGAAGTCGGAGTACTTGTTGAGGGCAAGCTCCATTCTTTTGGGAATGATTATTTCCACAGCCCTTTGAAAAATGTGTGTAGACTTTGAGTTTACCAGGCTGTTTCCTCCTTCTCTGAAAAACTGAATGAGGGGAAATTACGTTGCAGCAATACTTTTATTTTTCCTTTATTTACCTCTCAGTGCAACTTCCGAATCTGTAACTGGAGAAGCCTGTGTGTTTGGGGTAACCCTGGTGTCTGTGCAAAGGAACAGAATGGGGTCCCAGTGCTGGTGTGGTCTGAAATCCTGCAAAGATGGGTTTTATGATTTCTGATTGCTTGTATACGGTTCTAATTTTCAGTATTGTTTTGGGGGGTTAATGTGTGAGGGTTTTGATGCCCTTCAGAACTAGTATTTTAAAATACAACAGGATCTGCCTATAGACATAATAGTGACATGATAGAGCTAAATCATGATTTAGTTGCATCATATGAGGGTAATGTACTCTTAATTCAGATCTGATGGGCAGTTCCCTCTTGTTTTCAGACCTAGGGTTGGTGCGTGGTGATGCCTGGTGCAGACTTGTCTGGTTGGGTGAGCCCAAGCTTGGGAAACTTGGGGAATTGTCAGGTGTGCTGAAAAAACCTGTGTCAATACACTGGGGCTGGTTTGATCGTTATTTTTGAGAGCTTCACTGGAACAGGTTATCGAGCAGTCTGGTATTGGAAACAGCTGATCATGGACTCCTCTTGGAAGGACAGATAGTGATTACTTGGTGTGCTGGTTTCAGTTGGGACAGAGTGAATTTTCTTCACAGTAGCTAGTATAAGGCTATGCTTTGGATTTGTGCTGAGAATAATATCGATAACATACTGATGTTTTTATTTGTTGCTAAGGAGTGTTTACATCAAGGAGTTTTTCAGTTTCAATCCTGCCGCTGTGTTCCCAGCTTCTGCTCTACGAGAAGCTGGGAGGGGACACAGCCCAGAGAGCTGACCAAAGGGACATTTCATGCCATCAAATGTCATGCTCAGTGTGTAAGTTGGGGGAGTTGGCTGGGAGGGGAGTTGCTGCACGGGAACTGGCTGAGCATTGGTCAGCCAGTGGTGAGCAGTTCTATAATTTTGTTTTCCTTCCCTTTTTCCTTTTTTAAATTACATCTTACTTGTTGTTGTTATTTTCTTTACATAGTATTAATATTAGTTGTATAATTATTTTATTTCACTTACTTTGAATTAGTAAACTGTTCTTATATCAACCTGCAAGTCCTCCTTAATTTCTTCCTCTGATTCTCTCCTCCATCCTGCGTGTGTGTGGGGGATGTGGGTGGTGGAAGGTGAGCAAGCAGCTGTGTGTTACTTAACTGCTTACTGGGGCTAAACAACAACCTTTGGTTGCGCGGTATCCAATGTCTGTCTGTAGTTTTTAATTCTACTTGATGTGCCCTATGGAACGCCTATCACAGAATCATGGAATGGTTTGGGTTGGAAGGGACCTTAAAGCCCACCCAGTTCCAACCCCCCTGCCATGGGCAGGGACACCTTCCACTAGACCAGGTTGCTCCAAGCCTCATCCAGCCTGGCCTTGGACACTTCCAGGGATGGGGCATCCACAGCTTCTCTGGGCAACCTGTTCCAGTGCTTCACCACCCGCTCCGTGAAGAACTTCTTCCTGATATCTAATCAAAACCTCCCCACTTTCAATTTAAACCCATTACCCCTTGTCCTGTCACTACAGGCCCTTGTAGAAGGTCTCTCTCCAGCTTCTTGTAGCCCCCTTTAAGTAGTGAAAGGCTCCAATCAGTTTCCTGGAACCTTCTCCAGGCTGAACAAGCCCAACTCTCCCAGCCTGTCCCCATAGCAGAGGGGCTCCAGCCCTCTGAGCATCTTCGTGGCCTCCTCTGGACTCGCTCCAACTGGTTGATATCCTTCTGATATTTGGGGCCCCAGAGCTGGGTGCAGAACTGTAGCTGGGGTCTCACGAGAGCTGAATAAAGGGGAGAATCCCCTCCCTCAACCTGCTGGCCGCACTGCTTTTGATGAAGCCCAGGAAGGATAGTTGGCTGTATGCACAGCCGCTGGTAGCAGTGGGCTGGAGTTACCCCGGCTGATGAAACGGATCCAGTAACTTGTGTGTTCCGTAGATGCAGAGCTTTCATAAATAGGAAGGACCCTCATGAGACTAATGTGAGGGCTTTGACCTCACAATTTTTCAATTGAAATGCATTTTAGAATATGGTGCAATTGAGACTCTAGGGACATCAAAATGAGGGAGGGAGGATTGACAGGTTTTGTGTGCGTGGAGGTGCTTGGGTTACTGTTCCCACTCCCGTGGTCAGCAGTTGGGAGTTTAGAAAGCTGTAGTCTGTATGAACCTCTTCAGCAAGACCGGGGCAGTCAGACTCTGACTTTCTCTGTAGCTATAAGTTGTATAAAGTATTTTGAAAATATTCCTTGAGATTTGGGGCTTTAAGAGTGAGCCAGTATATCATTAGGCTTATATTGCCTGATAGTTACCTGACTTGTACTGTGAGGTCTCACCCTCAGTCCTGTGTGGAGTTTTGGGCTCCTCTGCATACAAAGGACATAACAATACCTGAATGTGTCCGAAGGTGGGCAACAAAGATGATGAAGGGACTGGGGGGCACGACTTACGAGGAGTGTCTGAGGACACTAGGTTTGTTCAGCTTAGAGGAGACTGTGGGGTGACCTCCTTGCTGTCCACTGCTTCCTCGTGATGGGGAGTGGAGAGGGTGGTGCCGGTCTCTCCTCTCCCACGTGGGGTGATAGGGCAGAAGGGAATGGTGTGAAGCTGTGTCAGCGGAAGTTCAGGTAGGGTATTAGGGAGAAGTTCTCCACTGAGAGAGTATGGTCAAGTGGTGGAACAAGCTTCCCAGGGAAGTGGTCACGGCCCCAATCCAGTGGGTGTTCATGAAGTGTTTGAACAATGCTCCTAAATATATGGTTTAACTTTTAGGTTGTCGTGTGTGGAGTCAGGACTTGGGCTCGGAGATACTTGTGGGTCCCTTCCAGCTTGGGATAGTATATGCTTCTGTGATTCTGTTGTAATTACTCGTTTAAAAAACCCTAAAAGCTATCTGAAAATAAGATAAATAAATGTGTTGGAGGAAAGACCAAATGTGTGGCCTTTAGCAGTTAAGAGTAGGTCTGCGGCAAGTCACGCGCTGGTGGAAATCTCTGTCGATGCAGAGCTCTTACAGAGCTTTACTCTGTCGATTCTGGGGATGTTCTGCAGCATCCCGCTTCTGTGTCATGGGTTTAGGTTCCCTTTTAGCCCTCCTTGACAGAACAGCTTTTGCAGAGAAACATGTGCTCCAGAAATGTTTAACAACACTGGAAGCGTTTGTTGGGAAAGCTATTTATAGGTTTTAAGTGTTTCTTGGTAGGTTGCTGGTATGGCCTAGGAAGGGATGCTGGAAGCAATCTAAAAATACTCCAATTTCTTTTAGAATTTATGTCTTGGAATAGATCCATGCCTCCTTTTTCTGTCTTTCTGCAGCTGATACCTAATGTCACCCTGAGAGATCACTTGGGCTTGCCAATTGTTCCATTTACTTTTTTTTTCTAATATGTGTATATGTGTGTGTGTATATATATATAGATATAAAACTCCTGTCTTAATGACACTGGTCTGTGAGGTGTCAGATTTAAAAAAAAAAAACCAAACCAGCCAACCAAACCCAACATAACAAAAAACAGCTGATCCCAAACATTTTTATTTTATTGCAGAAATGTGCAAAAGAGAAAAAAATGGACTTGTGTCCACAAGTGAAGCTTGAGTGCTTTCCAGTTGTGTGATTTTTGTGATGAGATATGCAAGATTTTCCTTGAGGGGGAGGGGCTGTGGGGCATGGGCTATTTCTGTATATTAAAATCTGTGGTTGTATTGAAAGGTGAAGGTTTTTTTGGGGGGAGGGAGGAGGAGGTTTGGTATCTGAACAGGGAGTGACAGAGGGATCTAAAAGAGGATTTTTTTATTAAGAATTCATTTTTGTAGCTTCATCCTGAGCAATAGTTTCTCCACGTAGAGCACAAGAGAATGATGTATAAATTTCAGTATTTTATGAAAATTATCTCGTCCAGCTCACTACCTTGTCTTAGTTCTGCATTTGTAAAGTGGTGATTACGCTTATCCCTCAGATAAGTGTTAGTGAATGTTTTGCAGTTCTAAAGAATTAATAACATTAATTAGTACTCTGATATTTATTATGGAAGTAGATTATATTGAGACCCTGTTAAATGCTGCTTTTGAGTCTTTATGCAGTAGCTCTAAAAAAAGGAATAACTTCGTTGTGTTGGTTATGGAAAACTGACAACAAATTTTGATTAGGACAAGTAATCTTTCTGGAATATGTCATGTGAGAGTGTTTTCTTTGTAAACAGTGCACGGAGTATGGAATGGATGAGTTTGATTAGTAATTGTTCTTCCACTTTTCTCAGCAGAAGCATTCAGTGACAGAGCTGTGCATTGAACTTTTATTATTATATGCACAAATATTTGCCAGGGAGAGCTGGAAAAGATCTGCTAGGACCCCGACACTGTCCTGCTGCCAGGAGAGGGCTGTTCTCCACGCCATATGTTCTGACATGTTGTCAACTGTTTGTGTGCATTATGCAGCAGTTGCTGAACAGTTGGTACCGTTTTCCTTTAAGAATGTGCCACTAGGTTCAGGACTGCACTGCATACTCTATTAAAAAAAAAAAAAAAGAAAAATATTCACCCACCCCCTCCCAAATGTAAATTCAGCTTGTTCAGCAGCAGCCAGAAGCCCAGCATTGTTTGCTATCGGAAGCGTGAGCTGAAGGGGACAGACATTCCCCCCCGCTCAGCGGGAGCGCAGAGCTGCGTTTTGCCCTTGTTGCATTATTAATGGTACGATGTTTTTATGTTGCAGATGGCTAAGAGCTAGCAAGGCATATTCAGGACCATGATGGCTCAGTTTCCCACAGCCACCAATGGTGAGTAGCTCGGTTCGGTTGGTTTAGGTCGGGGTGGGAGCATTTGTGGTTTTTTCTTTTAATGCTGATTTTTGTTACCTGCAGTAGCCTTATGGTCAGTTTGCTGCAGATTGCTCCTGTAGCCTAACTTGTACTGTAAGACTGGGAGAAATTCAGTAGGAGCATTGCTGCAATGTAATTTGGAGTACCCATACGCCTGGAGCACCTAGTGATCTCTGATCATTTAAAGGGTTGAGGAATGTGTGACTTGTCGAGAGAATACTGTCTGACTTCAAGGGAGGAATATGCTAAGTAATAGTTGATTAAACTTGCATACCTTTTCTGTTACGTAATTCAGCACAAAATGGGTTTCATTATAATATATTCTGCTATTTATTTTAAACCAAATATTTGAATGGGTTAACCATTTTGCTGCATTGACAAAAATAATCTTTCTCAAAACCAAAAAGTTAATATTCTGTGCCCCATTGACTATAGAAACTTTTGGATTTGTTTCTTGGTGACTTCCTTTCAAAGACACACGAGAGTTGAAACCTTAAAATTGTTTGTGCATGTCTGTCTGTGTGGCAGCTCTTTGTTTCTAGAGCAAACTTATTTGTGAAGACACAGTTTGCAAATGCCTGGTGGTAAAATTGAAATCTGCATGTTGTTGTTTACAGAACTGGCCTAAATGAAAAGAGAATTATAGGAACAATGCTTTTCACTTCAGATATTCCAGACCTGCAGTGTTTCTCCTGATAAAAATAGGGAAATAGATATAAGAAAGTATTTCTTATCTCACTTATTTGTGAAGATTACTGCAGGATTGGGAGATGCCTATTTAATTTAGAAAATCATCACTGCTGGGATAAATTAGGTAAGGGGAAGTATGTGTTTTTTCAGAACAACAACATTCAGATTTTAAATTAAACCTCTGTTTTACACACCTGTTTCACGTGAGCATAAAATGTTTTGTGAAAAAATAATTGGTGTGATCAAGGCCTTTTTTTAACACAGCTGCAGTTTGTTCCAGACTTAACAGTAAAAGAGAAGTTAAAGGAGTCAATATATGGTATAAAATAGGGAAAAACTATAAAATAGGGAAAAACAACCTAGGTATGAGAAATTTTTTTTTTTCTCCACTTTCTTGGATGTAATGAAAAAGTTGGTTCTTTGGTTTTGTTTTGGTTTGGGTTTTTTGGGGGTTTTTTAATTGTCACATGCTTTTTACTCCTCAATTTATAATAAAGAAACAGGAGCTCTTTTCAGGGAAGATACAGATTTAAGTTCTTGGCTGTCTTCATGGTTGATTTATGCATAAACTATTTGGTGTCTTTTCAGTTTGGCTTTTTACTCCTTGGTTCTGTGGGAGGATGGCAAGTGTATTGACAGCACGTACATGACGTGATCTCAGAAGCCTTAGTTTGGGAGGGCAATTTTTTCCTTGACCTGAAATCCCTTGGGCAGTACTGTCTGACACCCTGGAACGGGACGAGGCCATAGGATGCAGCCTTCCCCCTCGCAGAATTTTACTGTGTTGCAAAATGTAGTAAGAGAATGTGAATAAGAGAGGTACTAGTCAACTATTGCTTCTCACAGAGTATCAGTATGACTGTGTGTAGTTGACCAGAATCGGTTAAGTTTCAAACAACTCAGGTGGGAGAGAGTAGCATTGATGTGATTTCTGGATAAATACTGAGCAACCTTTGCTGTTGAAATTGTTCTCTAATCTGTGTTACTCTTCCCTGCTACTTACTGCCACTGTTTGTATTCAGACTAGATCACCTGCATTTACCACACGTTGCTCGGTGGAAACCTCTGATTATGTTGTTAGACCTTGGTAGTTACTTCAAACATGAGATGAAGAATGAGGTTATGCATGAGGCAACTAAACCATTAGGCATTGCTGCAGCCTGAGAGCGCTGGCTGCCTGCCACACCTTCACATTAGCAGGGAGTTGACCCTTTCCTTTTATATCCTATTAGGAGAAAATGTTGGTTTTCTCCTGGGGAAAAAAAACCCTCTTATTCTTATCAAGGTACAATATACTTTGCTTTCAGTTCATTAGTAGTGTAAGACATGAAGTAGTTTCTGTTTCAGGATTATTTTTGGCATTCGGTATTACAGAAAAGTGAGCGGATGTGTGTATATTGCATGATTATATGACACAGGGGTGACGACGAGTTTGAGAACTGCAGGATTCAAATGACAAAGCACTATACTCAGATAGTCTCAAACCAATACAAGTAGAAGATGCTACAGCACTTTATTTAGCAACCTAAGCAGAGAAAGGAAAGTCTGCGCAGGACCTCAAGAAGGGTAACTGAGTCGGGTGCTTGAGTTCACTGAGTCTCTCAACTTCACCGAGGGCACCTTGAGCTGTTACTCAGCATGTACCTTCACCAGAGCCTGCTTCCAAAACTGTCCAGCCTCAGCATGTCGCTGGTGGTCAAACTGTGTGTTATACTGACAACTGGCACATTCTTCTTTATGTGGTTGCATGTAAACTTCCGCTTGTTGAGGCACTGTGTGCTTTAGGGGCACGTGCTCTTGCTAGACAGCTTACCTTGCTTCTCTAAAGTCAGGACAGGACACTGAACAGAAAGGAGTTCCCTTTGGCTCTCCATTTCTGTCCAAGGTGACCTTTGTGGATGCTTTACTAACAGGCTGGAAACTCAAAGAAGAAAAGCAGGACTTAGAGTGCGTGTTGATTTTTCTGGAACTCAGGGCAGACCTGCTAGTTTTTACAAATTTATCTCCCATGCAAAATGTAAAGGTTGTGATGACATTTTATGTGAACAGGCAAGGCTGTTCCTTCTTAGGTAAACATGTTCATTCTTAGGTAGAAAGGTTGCCAGTTACAAAATACACATACAGCACCAGATGGCCAGGCTGGATGAGGTTTGGAGCCACCTGGTCTAGTGGAAGGTGTCCCTGCCCATGGCAGCAGGGTTGGAACTAGATGATCTTTAAGGTCCCTTCCAACCCAAGCTATTCTAGGGGTAAAAGACATTTACATTCTGTGGAGTCCAGTTCCATCAAAGAACCACTTGAGATCAAAGATTCCTTACTGAGGATTTAGTTTTAGAATCATAGAATCACAGAATGGTTTGGGTTGGAAGGGACCTTAAAGATCACCTAGTTCCAACCCCCCTGCCATGGGCAGGGACACTATCCTGTTACTGTCTGAATATTCATCATTATCACTGTGGTAATGATAAAACAAACCCAGTTTCTGGTAGTTTATTCTCCTTACATACCGTTCTTCATCTGGACAAAGCTGTTTTAGGAGTTCATCCTAAGTCTTGCAAAAGCTTTTCGAAATGGCATTTAGTTACAGTAAGTAACAAATAGCTCCAGTAATATTATTTCTAAAGAAGGAGTTAATATAGTAACCACAAACACCAGTTAAAAGGATAAAGGCTTTAATAGGGTAAAATGCACTTCCATTTCATTTATCTCTGAGTGCTGTCATTATCACAAAGCAGGAAGAAATAGCCTTCGCTGCCACAGGATGCATTCTTTAAAGCTGGAGAGCAGTTGCAAGATGTTGCTGTTCTAACTCCCCTTCTTCTGTAGGCAGGATTTTTTTCAGGGTTTGGTATCTCCATGCTGATGCTGGATCTTGGTTTGGGGAGATTTAATCTTGACGGTCCAGCCAGAACAAGGAAAGCAGTATTTGCTGATCAATATCTTTTCACATTGTTTCCTTAAGTACCATTGGAATTTTTGGGCTGTGCTTTTTTTTGTTTGTTTATGTTTTTGTTTGTCCTTCCTCTTCCTTCCTACCACCTGTTTCCTTTTGATATAATTTTCTGTGGTCCAGCAGGAAAATACGTCTGATAAACTGAGGTGAAAAAAGTAGTACTTGTAACTCATTTCACACGCTTGTCAACCTTCATAAGTCAAACTAGGTTTTATGCAGCTGCAAATAGAATTTTGTGTCCTTGCCCTTAGATGTGTTGGAGACTAGGGTAGACGTGAGGCAGGACCTGGTTCCACTGATGTCAAGGCTAAAACACTCACCGATGCTAAGTTCTGCTGCATCTCCTCTATCAAAAAAAGTCTGTGGTCTGAATTTTTTTGAATTAGGAGCAACCTTGGTCATCACAGTTCAATTAAAAACTACTTGAATGCAACCTGACGCTTAACCTTGTGTGCACTGTAGATACGGAAACTGTAGACTTGGATATCAGCAAGTGTAGATAAAGATACTAAGCTGAACGAGACCTTGCAAAGAAAATACTAGAACTTGTTCTCCTATCTAAAAGAAGGAAAAGGAAAGAAATTATAAGACAAGGGCAAATATTTTCTGTGTCCTTACTTATAAATTAATCCTTCCTCTCACTTTTCAGTGAGGACAGTGGTGTCAGTTGATATGGAGCAAAATTCATACGCTCAAGTCAGGGGCGCGTATATCTTCCACTGTTACAGCCTGCAAAGAAATTAGATTTCCAATTGTGCGTGCCATATTATATGTTTTCCATAATCTCAGTGAGTCAGAAATAACACCATAGGATTGCAGAGTACAAACTGCTTATTCGTATTTAACTACGAGGATAATATGATTCACACGGAAGACGTAAGAGGAAATGTTGGAAGGAAGAAATAATCAGACATGGAGGTAAATGTTAAACAGAATAAATGGAACTAAGTTTTAACAAAAGAAGGTTGCATCGTACCCTTTCTTCAGTAGCTGAATTCTGTAGACAAGGTGTAATAGATCCCATGTTTGGACTTCAGTAGAGAAATAACTGGCCAAAAGGGAGAGAAAATGTGAATACTAGACTAGGATGTTGTAAGAGTGATATCCTTCATGGATTTTTATCTCAAGTCCAGTCTTACTTGTTACTATTTATGGCAACGTCATCAGTAGAAAGCAAATATTTACTTGTTGAATTGGTTGATGACACAAACTCAGGAGTCATTTTCTAGCCAGAATTATACAGTATCAACTTCATATAATTGGTTAAATTTCATCACATTTCTGTTGTGCTGTCTTCAAGTAGCTTTTAGTCATACCATTATGGCTCTAGAAGAATATTTGCAGTATGCTGGGAACTCAGCAGTTGGCTGTGACTAAGGAGGAAGACAACCGGATGTATTGGATGATCACGTAATAATTAAGTGATTTGAGGGAAAGGAAATGCATCCTAAAATATGATGGGTGAAATAAGCAGCACTGTGCATATTGCATAAAGCACTGGTGAGACATCTTGTGGGATTTGGGTGTTCTGCTTAGGAGGGAAAAAAACCCAAAACTGTAATAGATGTAGAGTTAGGCTTCAGTGTTACCCAAGAGAAATTAATTAAGTGTTGAGAAAGACTGAAGAGACTGGCTTTATTAACCTACCAAAATAAAACTTTACTGGTTTTTTGCCCTTTTTTGTTTGTTTTTAATTTCATTGCATTTACTTTACAGTAAATTTTTCTCTTTATTTTTTCTTATTAGGAAGATAATCATTAAGGGGGAAAACTTTAAGTACAATGTTAGCACAAGGCTAAACAGAGATGAATCAGCTGTCGGTGCGCTTGTCTGGGCATGGGAACGGTTCTGTCAGCAGTGACATTCTGGACCATGGTCAAGGAACAAGTCTGCCTCAAGGCAGAGCTCTCATTTTAGGAAGGAGTTAATGTCTTAGAGTTTCTTGGAGTAACAGCAGTCTGGACATGATGACCTTGGAATTCCCTTCCAATTCTGTGCTTCTAAAATGTAAAAAATAAACTAAATAAAAAACCCGAGGTAATAGTCTAGTGTAGATTAGTGTTAGATCTTCATCTGCTAATTTACTTACAAAGTAAAATCTTAGTAAGACAAAGCGGCTGTAGACTTAAAGTATCATGTCTTAGCTTTTATAAGGTAAGATTACACTGAGTGGGGAACCCAGGATGGGTTTTATCTGGAATAATACTGCTCTAATACAAGATAGTTTATTCATTTTGGATGTCAGTGAGACTTCCTGGTAGTTTGTCTTCAGAGCATATAAAAACCTAAACAAAACCCCACAATATGATCTACAAATAATTCTCCAAAATGGAGCCAGAGGACTGAAGGGACTCATAAATGGTTGAGCTTCAAACAACTTCGTTAAAATTTGTTAAAATTTTGACTTTTAAAATTCATTTCCTTGAAGGGTTAGCTCCAAAAGTTTGGGAAATGTACTACTCCGATAAATCACTTCATGTGGTTGTTGCAATTTAGGGTGGTTGGGCATTGTGTGGTACCATCTTAGCATCTACTAAATGCCATGTCGTCTGTGATCATCGTGGCCACTTTGAGCAGGCCATGGACGATATTAATTGGTATTGGCAGAATGAGTTCATGTTTAGCCTACTAATTATAATGGCAAGAAGAAACATATTTTTTGACATTGTGGTCTGCCAAATGTATTTATATAATGCTGTGTTACTTTAATTAGGAATTTGTCATGTTCCAGCTCTTCAATATAGTGTATCAGTTGTTTAGGACAGCTGTTATTTTTTCTACAATGAGGTAATTGAGATAGCTAAGAAAGGGTGCAACCCTGGAAAGCTGAAAGAATGTCAGGGTTCATGGAACTAGCAGGTACCTTCAGAGAGTCTATTTTAATAACTTAAAAACATTTGTGGTTCAGTTGGATGTGAAGTTCTCTGCGAGTCTCAAGAAGAGGTAAGATTAAGTGAACTTCAGGAGCTGCCTCTGTGCTGTTTATTGAAGTAATTTGTTTAGAAGTTATATATGTATAATAATACTTGTTATGTTTTAAAGCACGTACCAACATTTCCCTTGTGTTTCTTCTCATAACCATTATGTTGTGTGTAACGGATCTCTGCAGTACAGTTTTTCTTTTCTTCAGGAAACATTTGTTTCCTGAAAGTCATGGTTTCCCTGTTATCAAAGAACTCTGCACTTGTTACAGTGTGTGTCGATAGTTGTGTAAGAGTCTCGAAGAGCACGCTTCTATTTTCTTAAGAGCTACTGGTAAAATTTGCTGTGCAGCAAATGACAGAGCTTTCATAATGCTGAGGATTTCTTGTGAAATGCAAGCTTGGGGAAAAAATACAGCTGCAAGTTAATGTATAAACTGTTTCTGATGTAGGTGATGTGGGTTGGAAGGCCAGCAGAACTACCACTCATTTCTCACATTTTCTGTATTCAGACTAGATTAAGAAATACACAGACAGTACTTTTTAACCTGACAGTAACTCTACATCCACTACGCTCGCCTTTCTGGAAATCACCCACTCTGCTGTTGCAAGGATCTGTTACACCTGAGGCTCTGGAAAAACTTAGAATTAGACATGGAGTAAGGATACCTGTGGAAAAGATGGCCAAAGAGAGAACGTGGCTACTGTGTGAAGGGAGGCTAAATGGATTAGAGCTGTTCAGTTGTGTAGAGAAGAGACAGCTGGGTTGAAGGTATGATATAAATCTGTAAAGCCATAACAGTATAGAAAAGGCTGACAAGGGAAGGAGTTTTCACTGTCTTTTTGTAACTGGAAAGTAAAGCAGTACCTGGTGAAGTTCTTGAGCCTAAGGCTGGCAGAAGAGAGTGGATGGCTGGGTTGGTTTGTTTCACATAATGAACAACTCGGGTGCTTTGGAACCAAAAGTATATGGAATCAAAACTTGTGGAGGAAAGATCTATACCATGGCTATTAAATATGTTTGGGGTGGTTTTGGTGTCTTTGTGGCTTAAGAGGTCTGCCAAATTGCTTAAATCGTACTCCTTACAATGTTAGAAATCAGCAAAATCCCTTATTCTTGCTTTAGTTACCTTTGTATTTTCTTTTCCCTACATGTTTTCTTTCTGTCAGGACTAGATATTACAAAGAGGAGGGTGACAAGAGTGATCAAAGGTACAGAACAGCTGCCATTATGAGGAATAATTACATTGACTAGGTCATTTCAGCTTGGAAAAGAAATATTGAGGGGAGAGGATACAGTAGATAGCACCTTCTCAAGGTCGTTTGTCATTTTGTGGGCAAGGGAATGGTAATGGATCTCTGATAAGGGAATTAATACTGATAAAAATTAATCAGTATCAAAGGAAAATACCATTGGCAGATCTCAAACAAAGAGAGCACTTTGCACAGTGTCAAATAAGCAGTGAAAGCCATAGGAAGCTGTGAATGCCAAAAGGTTCCTTGGATTCCTTGAATGACTAGAGATAAGTGGATTTTCCTTCCGTTAATGAGGTACCACGGGTGGTTCGGGAGCTACGCTGGGGGCTGAGAAGACATCCTGGGGAAGTACCACCGTGTGCCTTCCTTAGCCTGTCACTCTGTGCTGGGACCTTCGCTAGGTGAATATTCGTTCTGAGCTGGCAGGGTCGTTACTGTCGTTTCCTAAACTAGCTCCCAATTTAATTTTATTCTACAGATCATTCAGGAAATGCTTCTTCATTTTCCTTCTCTCCCACCCTTCATGTATATATATGTGTGTGTGTATATATATATATATTTAATTTGGTTGTTCTGCTCTTTTCTCCTTTCCTTTCAAGTCTATATCCCAATTCTCTGTTGTAAATATAGCCCATCAGCCTTCCTCCTGGTCCCAGACTTCCTCCTCAAGTCTGAGAGCCCAGAAACACCAGCTTTGCTCTAATGACCAGATAATGACGAGAACTACAAAAATTACTATAAAGGATCTAATATTTCTTAAACAGAGTTCTGCTGTGATTTTATGTCAGCATATGTTTTTGTAGGAGAATTGTTTCCTTTACTCCACCTAATTTCAAGGTTCATTTTGCATCCTCTTGCCTGGTATTTTTACTGCCTGCGTTTCTCCTGGTGCAGAAAGTTTTACTAGCTGCTGCAGATGGAAACTCACCTGAATCTTATTAGTTTTGCTGCATTCCACAGACATTTGCTAGACAGCAATTAAACAAATTATCCTTTTGTAATTTTTGATGAAGCTGTAGGCTTTTTTTTGTGAATGCTGGTAAGCAGCAGCAGTGTAAATATCCATTTTCAGAACTAGAAAAGTTGTCTAAGCTCTGGTGGGCTTTTTCCTCAAATATAGTGACTGAAAACTTGTATTTGCCTTATTGAAGACTTTGAGTAAACTCCTGTCAACCTGTATAGCATCAAAAAAGCTTCTGACTTCCTACGGCTCGGTGGATAAAGAACTGGCTGGATGGCCGCACTCAGGGAGTGGTGGTCAGCGGCTCGATGTCCGAGTGGAGATCGGTGACGAGTGGCGTTCCTCAGGGGTCGGTGTTGGGACCGGTACTGTTTAACATCTTTATTGGCGACATGGAGGACAGCGTTGAGTGCA
>NW_010240506.1:67278-72106 GCF_000690775.1 Eurypyga helias | reverse complement strand
CTTCTCACTGTGTGAGACTGATTAATAAATGCATGACTCATAAAACTGAACAGCAGAGATTCACCCAGAGGTGAATTTGGCCCCTGAGGCCATGCTGTGCTCTGACTTACAACTCTGATATTCTGGGGTCAGCCGGGAGTAAGGAGACAATTTGGTCCACTGCCATTTATGACATCTATTTTGAGACTTTCTCTGGCACAGCTGCATGGCAGACACAATTAGTGTTCGACAAAGAAATGCTAATTATTTACAGATGCACCAGCAACAAAAGCTGCTGACATTCAAATTCAGAGTTTTTGGAACAAGTGAAGGTGGTAGCAGCACCAGTTAACCCCATACGGCAGCATTCAAACAAGTAACTTGGATTTTGTATTAATGCCTGCAGAGCTGCTTCCTGTGTCAGTGGTCCTGATGCACTTTTCAGGCAGCAAAAAGAACAAGAGTGGAGAATCTACTCTGTCCTGAGATGGAAGGAAAAGTGAAACTTCTGAAATTCACTGTGAAAAAAACATGCTTGACACAAGTCCTTTCAGACTGAGTGGAGAATTGGATGAGGGCAAGTACCCACCAAAATTGCTTTATCACTGCCCTTCTCAGCTGGGCAGGCGGGAGAGAAAATATAATTAAAGGCTCATGGGTCCAGATAAGGACAGGGAGAGATCACTCACCAATTACCATCATAGGCAAAACAGAATCAGCTTGGGGAAATTAACTTCATTTATTGCCAATCAAATCAGAGTAGGGTAATGAGAAATAAAACCAAATCTTAAAACACCTTCTCCCCACCCCTCCCTTCTCAGGCTCAGCTTTGCTCTTGATTTTCTCTATCTCTTCCCCTTGAGCAGCACAGGTGGATGGGGAATGGGGTTGTGGTCAGTTGTCTTTGCTGTTCCTTCCTGCTCAGGGGGAGGATAGGTTCTGCCAGGATCTGCTCCAGCATGGGCTTCCCACAGGATCACAACCTCCTCCAGGCATCCCCCTGCTCCAGTGTGGGGTCTTCTGTGGGCTACAGGTGGGTCTCTGCTCCCTTGTGACCTTCCATGGCCCCAGGGCACAGCCGGCCTCACCATGGTCTGCACCACGGGCTGCCAGGGAATCACTGCTCCGGTGCCTGGAGCACCTCCTCCCCCTCCTTTTCTGACCTGGGTGTCTTCAGGGCTGTTTATCTCGCATATTCTCACTCTCCTCTCCTCTGCAGTTGCCCTTACACAGTTCCCCTCCCCTGCTTAATTATGTTATCTCAGAGGCACTACCACCATCACTGATGGGCTCGGTTTTGGCCAGCACCAGGTCTGTCTTGAAGCTGGCTGGCATCATTGGGTCTATGGGACGCAGGGGAGGCTTCTGGCAGCTTCTCACTGTGTTTGCCTCTCCTGCTACCACAGCCCTGCCACACAAACTCAGTAAAGTATTTTAAAGCTTAATGTAGAAAAATGACTGAGTTCTTACATTGGTGGCTTAAATAGCCTGTGTCAGCATGTACATCTTGGTTGTGTCCCTGGACTAATTATACCTGAGGTAGGTAGTTGGCTTCTGCCAAATACATAAGCTCTATCTGCATGAGTTTTATACCCATTCTGCATACAAGAAAGCAGTGGACTTAATTACCTAGACCAGTACAAGTCATAACAGTGTAATGAAAATCTCAAGCAGAGAGTGAAAAGCAAACTTTTAAAAGCCTGTGATCTTTATTTCTTACTCACGCTTTGCTTGAACATACTGGAAATAAATAAGCTGTGGAGACCCAAGCCCATTATTGCTGAATTCAGGACAAGATTTCTAGCCAGATAAAAGCAAGTTTCCTACTAAACAGAGATGTGACATCCTATTTTTTTTCTAAAAATCCCTCAAGTTTGTTGTTGTTGTTGTTGCTTGTTGTTAACCAACATAATTCTTGCTCTTTCTCTTGCTTTCATTGGAAGGGACTATTTCTGGGCTAGACTGAGATGACTGGAAATTCACACCATTCTTCTAGCCTCCAAGCAAGTTTCCTACTAAACAGAGATATAACATCCTGTATTTTCTTTCTAAAAATCCCTCAGTGCTTAGTGTTGTGGGTTTTTTTTTCTTTTTTAAATTTTGTTAGAGCAAGAATTATGTTGGTTTTCTCTTGCTTTCATTGGAACAGACTATTTCTGGGCTAGATTGAGATGACTGGAAATTCACACCATCTTTCTAGCCTCAGAGTGGGGGCTGACTGCCATTCCAAGCATTCCCAGTCTGTTCCCCCTTGCCTAGGGGGACTAGCCTTGGGGGCATGGGAAAAAAAGCCTTTGCAGGGCCAGGCCTGCCCAGGACAGCCTGCTGAGCCAGCTAGCCAGCCCAGCACCCATGCAAATAGTGCTGAACTTCGCTGCGAAGCAGACACCTGCCCACGAGGAACTGGGCTGAGACCACCAAATTGTTTTGGGTAGGTCAGCAAACAGCTGTCAGATTGTGTAATTTGGTTCTCCTAATTTGGAAAGGGATCTCATTCAGAGCTGGAGCTGTTTGCCTGCTGACAAGCTCACATGTATTATGTTGTGCATAATGTGCGTGATTAATGCTTGTTTATTGGAGCAATTGTGCTCTGTGGCAGAGCTATAGATGCTTTTCCCTGTGCCAGTGGCAAGCAGCAGCCATCTCTTTTCCCTTTGGGAGAGGCAGTACAGCATGCAATGCAAAGCCTTGTGCAGCTTGATCAACAGAGCTCCTCTAGCCTCATGGCAAAGTAAATACCTTGCTGGAAGCAACCCCTCTGGCTACGTACAGGTGTGTGTGGTTTAGGTTTACGGGTCAGTCCGCAGGCAGCAGACAGCTGGGACATATATTGCCTTGTCTTCTTCCGCATAAACAGTCCAGACTAACTGGTCATGTGAAAGCTTTTTGAGCTAAACCTCCTGTAGCTGCTTTCACAATTTGCTTTCAAACATGAGGGCCTCTGCAATCCTACACTACATTGTGATTTCACTGCTTTTATGAGTATTTTTCTTTGTCGTACACTGATTTTTGCCTATGAGTGTGAGTAATATGTAATGTTAGCAGAGTTCTCCTGCCCTTATATAACAGAATCTGTGATACACTCATGCAACTCACTGTAATTTTCGGTCAAATCACACTTTCATGTGTTGCATTTACTTAAAATCTAGGTTGTTATTTTTTTTTCTCTCCAGGTTGATTTCTCTTCTGTTAATACAGTGCTTGTTTTACTTAAAAAGAGTAGTGCAAACCACAGTGCTGAGAATTTCAATGCAATTAAAAAAAGCTGATTAAGAAGAAAAGCTAAGATTGGGATACAAAATTACATTGATTTTGTTTCCTTCTTGATATAATTTGGATTTTCTTTTTTCCTGTGTGAGAAATACTCAGATTCATCTAGTAATTGTCACATCCACTTTTACATGGGCACAAGTGTTTTCCTCTTTGTCCTTTTTCTAGCTTTATAAGAATTAAAAAAAGACAGAGAAACTACTAGAAGAAGTTGGGAAAAAGAGCAAAAAAGAAGGAGAAGAATATACTTGATTTCCTATTTACCCATATAGGCATCCAGCTACACAAAACCAGGAAACATGAAATAAAAACCCTGCTCCTGTATTCCTGCCAGGAAATAATGTAGCATATGAGCAGTTTCTCCAAGAAAACGCTTGCTGCCAATTCACTTCTTGTTCCATTGTTATCTTTAGCACTCCACTCTGAAGTTAAATTGACCTACCCAGTAATAGAATTTAACTTATTTCACTCAGCCTGTAAGATACACCAGCAGCTATTCCTTACATTTCCTTGGCAGGGTTCAAGAGCTTTTCGCCTTTTTCCTGCCTCCCCCAGCTGTGCATTCTCACCCTCCTCCATGGGAGGTTGCTGCCCCTCTTCAACCCTGTTCCTTCTATTGTTTCTGCCGCCCAGCTCTCAGCTGGATCTGCCAAATGAGCTCTTTAAAATCCTCCCAACACTTGTGAGGAGGAAGATTTTGGGTTTTTTTGGACCAGATCGTTTACCCGATCCAGTTTTGAAGTGTAGTCGAAAGGGTTCAGTCCCTGTGGTGGAGAAGGTGATAAACGGGTGATGGGGAGAAGGCACCCGGAGTGCCCTGAGGTCTGCTGGTGAAGCAGCAGGAGGGGAGCCTGGCTCTTGAGATTATCTCCCACTGGTGCAAGCAAACTGAGAACAGTTACAAAAAGTATTTTGGGAGGTCTGGAAATGTTACCACGTAGAAAGGAGGTGTTGTGTTTGAGTGGAAGAGTGGATATGCAAAGAGGGGGTTTGGATCCAAGAGAAAAAAAATAAGAAATGAAGGGCTGTTAACATGGGCATTAGCAGGGACTGGATGATAATGGGGCAGCATTTTAGGGAAAATGTTTAGAAACTTGAATCAAAGCTAAAATATATGCTTTGAGTTTTCCAGCTTGCTGATTTAAAAGAAATTTTCCAAGTGGATTTTTTAGGTAGGAAAATGGATCCATGGTTGATCTGAAGAAACAACATCTTGCAAATCTCTCTTCATGTCTCGAAAACTGAAACTTGGACTGTGCACAGGAGCATCCCCAAATGTGCTTCTGAGTTACAGTCTCCCACAGGGACTTCTCTGAGACTAAAACAGCAAGCGGGCCTCATGCAGGCCTGGCTGCAGACACACATTTTATTTTTGTTGTGGACTAGGATGCGTTAGTACGCTGACAGTTCTGCTACGGCACCTTCCCTCAGTCTTTCCCAGCGGAGCAGTTTCATTTTGTAACCAATTATCTGTTGGATGACAGCCAGTAATCCAGGGAGATCAACTCTTAGCACCAGCAGTTAGCAGAGCTCATCCCGTTCTGGGAAGATGAAGTTCATATTCCTTCCCTGGTATATA
>NW_010240506.1:30414-67261 GCF_000690775.1 Eurypyga helias | reverse complement strand
AGAGTTGTTCCATTCAAGTGCTAATCCAGACTCAGGCAGGTGTTCGATGCAAATGTGATATTTTCTTGTCTCCTGAGAGTGGTCCAGCAGGAAGGACAAGCTTCCCTGACAACCCTTCTGCATCCCCTCATTGTCTCCCTTCATGTGGGAGAGGTGTGATCCAGGTCTGGGTCCCACTGCATGCCCTGGCACTCGCTGATCCCCACTGTGTGGCTCCTCGGTTTACGGGGCTGGGTTGGCTGCAGCTCTGGGGCAGTGACACAAGGGGACAGTTGCAGCATGTGCTGGGAATCACACAGGTGGGCAGGTGCACCACCCAGTTTCCCTGACTGTTACATATTTGGTATGTGTACACACATATATGTTTTTTGAAGGAGGAACGAAGCGATTCAACTCAATGAACGGGAGTTTGACATGTGCTGTTGGTCTGTCACAACACCCATATCGCTCTATATTCTTCAAAATGCAACTTAATGGTCTGGTTCCAAGTTTCCAGTAGACACCAGGTTAGGGACTACCTCAGGCAGAATTTGGATCATTATGTCTAATAGCCCCTGGTGGGCTTGTGTCTCTGAATTTATGTGAAAAAAGTCAGGAACAGAGAGGATTTTTGAGCTCCATATCCAATCCTCTGTTATAGCAAACGATATTAAAAATATATCTTAAAAGCGCATAGTCTTCTTGAGCCTCTGCAATGTTATAAACTCCATTCCCTTAATTCAGAGGTAGAAGCCTGGACCTTTATCAATTCATCTCTGAACGGATGATTATGGTGAGAGGAAAGGGTCTGAGGCCTGTAGTAGCAACTCCTCTGAATTAAACATTTGCCTGGTCATCGATTACTCAAAATTTACACCTTGTGGTTGACTCCAGATGGTCAGATAGTAGATGCAGGGCTCCATAATTAGGTCTAGAAAGGATAGAGGGTGTTAGGAGATCATACTGAAATTAGTGTTTGGTGAAGAGGTGATTTGGATTATACAAAAAAATACTGAACAGCTGAAAACTGTGTGTGTAAACAGTTTTCAGCCAGATGAGGTGTCCTCTCTAGGTCAGGGTGGGCAGGCTGGAATAAGTAGCCAGAGCATGGAGAGAGCTGAAAGGAGGAAGAAAGTAGCCTGCACCTGGATTAATTGCATGTCACGTTGGAACTGCAACCCCCCATAGTGTTTCTGTCTTAATTTTGATCTCCAAATGTGGGAATTTAGGTCCACTTTTTGCTCTAAAATACAAGTGCTTCCAACAAGCAATGCCTGTTTTGTTTCACTTTTGCACTCATGCTTCAGGGCTAGTTCAGATAAATAGGTTTGCTTTTGGTGTCTCTGGCTGCAATAATATTTTCCCCAGCATTTGGCAACTGCAGATGGCATTTTAGGTAGCTCTTGTAACACAAGTATCTTATGGCTTCACTGGTTCTTTGTACAGGACACTAGATATATAATTGCATGAATTCCTTTGTGTATTATTCATTCTTTTCAGTCACACAAACACATAATTTCATCCGTAGGCTACCATGTGACTCAAAATGAGAGTCAATTAATTGCTATTTTTACTATGGCTCAAGTTCACTCTTTATTACTGAATGATCTGTAAACAAAGTAATTCTGCAGTTGAAATGACTACACCATGTTTAAAATTGTTCTTTTATGAAATATTTGCTATACAAGTAAAAAATAAAGTAGAAAAGGAGTTTAACATTTCTAGTTCAAAGTTAATAAAATAACTCAGAAAATAACAGCTGCTACTGTGTTACTGTATGCTCTTTGTAGTTAGCAATGTGAAGTTTCACTCAGTTTTAGAATCATAGAATGGTTTGGGTTGGAAGGGACCCTAAAGATCATCTAGTCACACATATAGCTGTTTCAGCTTGATAACAACTAAGAACTGATATCCTAATCCCTGTGGCTCTAAGGGCCAGTTTTCACACCTCTTGGACTCTCAGAATCAGACGGCATCTAACACATTGCAGTTTTATCCAAATTAGACAATGTTGATATAAATATGTCAATCCAATGCAATGCAGTGATAGGACAAGGGGTAACAGGCTTAAATTGAAAGAAGGTGGATCTAGATTGGACATCAGGAAGAAATTCTTCCCAGAGAGGGTGGTGAGGCACTGGAACAGGTTGCCCAGAGAAGCTGTGGATGCCCCATCCCTGGAAGTGTTCAAGGCCAGGCTGGATGTGGCTTTGAGCAACCTGGTCTAGTGGAAGGTGTCCCTGCCCATGGCAGGGGGTTGGAACTAGATAGTCTTTAATGTCCCTTCCACCCCAAACCATTCTGTGATCCTATGATTCAGCATACGCTGATAATTGCAGATTGTCTTGCTGCGTAACTCCCAGTAGTTCTCTGCTCATGTGTGCAGCTTGTTTGACTGGCTTAGTTTGAAGCATGTGCATGTGCATTAACATTTTCATTTGGATTGGGAGTTCTTGAAAAAATCTCTCACTCATCCCCACTAGCTTTACATCACAGAGTGCTCTTACAGTGCTCAATCTGTTTCTTTTTGCAAGAAACGGAATCAGAAGCTGTGTTCCAGGAGGATGCCTGGCATGCTCCCATGCAGTATTCGGTCCGTGGGACCAGTCTGAGATGCTGTGACATAAATCCACAAAATGCGTATTCTGTGGTGACGGTTCCCAGCACCAACTGTTCTGCAGTACCTGTTGGCTCCATTTGGGCTGCAGTACTTGTTAATGTAGACACAACCTAACTGGGCCTTGCAATCATGTAGAAGACTATAGACCTAGCACAGGGATCAGCAATCACTTCAGGGGTCAGATGCTTTGAAGCTGGACAGTGCAGGGTTTGGAGTCAAAAAACCTCAATCCTTTTTAGCTGCAGACCTACACATGTCTATTGGCATCTACCCATATAATTCTACTGTTATGTTTACCAAGTAGAGACATTTGTGATAAACTAGTGAAAGAGAGAAAGGGATTTACAGTCTACAACAAAATCTTTCATCAGGAAGAACATGCTCATTAGTGCAATATTCACTTTAATCTCATCTTTTTCTTCTGCTACTGCACACTGCTCTTCTATCAACACTGATTAGCAGCTAGAAACCTGGCCTGTTTTTCACTTACTTGAGCATCCTGCATATGGGGGATGGACCGTAGCTGTCGGTAGTCGGGCAGTGAGGCTCTCTCTGTATTATGTTAATGTTGTCACTCACAATGTTTTCATTATGAGCTTCATTGTTTAGCGTTAATTTCCTGGCTCTTACAAATTATATCAGGTTGAATTGTAGCACAAAGGCTTGTAGACTTGATTTGCTTTCCTTTCCCAGAGAGGGTGCAAAATTGTTCTCAGTTATTTTTTTTTTTAAGTGGGTTTTCAGATACTACTTCCCTGATCATTTGTATCTAAACAGAATACTAATTAAAGGGGGAAAAAAGAATTTTTTTTTTTTTGTTTTCTCTTGGCTGTTTGTCCTTAGTCTTCAAAGTGTTTTGCTCCTAGAGCTCTTGGTGAAAATCCATGGAAGATCTTGGGAAGCCACTTGTCAACCCATTCTTGAGAGCTGCTGATTTTCTCTGTGTGTGCATGTGTGTGTGTCAAGAAGGAGACAAAATGAGGCAGAAAGGATTTTCTTAGTTTTCGTAGGTAACGAAACTACAAAGGTCACCAGCTATCAAGCACACTACTATCCTTAGTGGCAAAAGAAATGATTTGGAGTTGTAAATCTAAAGATCCAAGTTTAAGTCTGCAGATAGTCAATGCAGGGCCTCATCTTTTAGAACTGATGTTCGATGAGCACTTGGGAAAACTGACTGTTAAACCCTAAGTTAGTCACAGTTCAGAGTGCTTACTCGTCCATGAACATGAACATGGTAACAGACAATAAAACAGGGGCTGAGAATGACTGCTGCATGTTTTTACAAAATAATAGGGAACTTGGAGTCAAAAGCTCTCAGTTTCCAAGCTGTCATGAAAGGATATGACTCTTTTATGACTTCTTTTCTATAATCCAAGATTCATTCTCAAACTAAATTCTACTCCACTTATTTAGTAACTTAGAAATTATTTTAAAAAAGCTATTAGTATTTTTCAGCTATTTCACTTGGTAGTTAAGTACTTTTGTCTTCACTGGCCCCTTTATTTTTTCAGGGGATTTTTCTATTCTTACATTTGAATGCCTTTAAAGTAAAATGCCAAACTATTCTGTGAATCTCTAATGAAAATACAGCTACAAAGAAATATGATTAATTTTACTGGTTGCTACAGAAATAAGCAAAGTAGCTGAATATCATCTTTCCTAGCCAGCACATTAATTTGGGACACAATGATACATTAGATAAATTCCATCTGCACTGGGACAAGCTACAGCACTTATCTAGTTAGAGATATCTCAGGTTTTAATGTTTCTTTGAGGTGAAAGCACTCCAGTGTATGCCAAAAGATATCTCCCAGTGTACCACTCTGGCCCGCAGAGCTTCCTGTAATTCATCAAACTGCAGCTTATTTCTTTGCCTGCAAAACCTTTTTTGTACATGGCTTTCAAAAACTTAGTGTAAGAATATATATAGAATCAACTGGCAGCTGACTGGCTTCTGCATATGCCACATTTGTGATTGTAGTCAAATTCAGTGCTCCAGGAAAGAAAAACGACTCAGAATTTCGGCTACTGCCGGGCATGGCTCAGGCCATCACTCAGGCTCGGCTGTGCAGCTCTGTCAGGCACATCAGTCCTGGTTTGCAGCACCTCTGGCCTCCCAGCTCCGAGATGGCATGGAGCAGATACCACGGTTTGCAAATGGGTTGAAGTAGGTATAACAAAAGGAGGGGAAAATCACCAACTTCCTGTTACCACTCCGCTGCCTGAGAGCCTTTGTTTATTTTTTTTAAAAATATTATTTTTTTTTGGTTGGGGTTTTTTTGTTTGATTTTTTTTTTCCCCCCAACAGGTGAAAGGGTGTGCCCTTTATATGAACAACTGAATTTTAATCAATTGCAATCTGGCCTTTGTAGTAAATTTGATTTGCAGAGCGTTCTGTCTTAAAGAATTTTTCCAGTCTACTAGGACCACTGGATTAAATCCTTCCATAAAAATGCACTCTATACTGGTCACATTATTTTTAGGACTAATAACATCAAATTCACCAATGGGGAGTATAATCTGAATAAGTATCAAAATGTTTGGCATATAATACTGAAATTCAGGACAATACATTTTCAGAGAGATTATTATTTAATGGTTAGAGATCAGAGGTGATGTGTCCCAAAAGAAAAAAAAAAACCCAAACCCAGATATTACAAATGGGTTTTCTTTATTTCAGTAATTGAGGGCTTGAACTTAGATGTCCAGTGTGAGTGCAGAGTTGGGCTTTACTTGATCATTAAAGTCTTCGGACTGCTGCTCACCTGGGTATTACCATCACTGTTCTGTATCTCTGTGTATGTCTCCAGTGACTCTGTAAAACCAGTTGAATTAAAATTTCAATGCAACACTTGTAAAAATTATGCTCCTATATTATGGCATGTGTGCAATGAGAGAATAATGGAGTGTAACGTGTTTTGGCATAAGCACAGTGAATTGCCATAGATCAGTGTCACATTGATATTTGAAAGTGTAAATGCTTTGATGAGATAAGTATGTAATTTAACTGTAGAGAAATATGCCATAGATTACCAGGATAGGTAATTATGCTCACTGTTTTTCCCCTCTTATTTTGCAAAAATTCTTAGTAAAGTTTAGGGCCATATTAAATATGAATTGTCAATAAAATAGGCAGAATGGTCATCCTGTTCTTAAATATCAACAATTTTTCTCATTTTTTTATTATTTCCACTAGAAGACCTCTCTGTTACAATTCCAAGGAGAATTCTGTGAGTAGGCGAGGGTCTTGTTCTAGGATTCTTTATATGCCCAATGTTTTTGAGCTTTTCCTAAACCTGGAATTGGTCTCCGTATCCTCTTGCAATCCCATATAGAGCTCAGGATACACCAAAAGTCCATGAAAAACTGCTAATGTCTCTCACAGACAAACATGATTCATCTGCATTCCTTTATACACAGTCTAGTCAATGGCTAGAATAGATTATCATAGAATCACAGAATCACAGAATGGTTTGAGTTGGAAAGGACCTTAAAGACCATCTGGTTCCAAGCCCCCTGCCATGGGCAGGGACACCTTCCACTAGACCAGGTTGCTCAAAGCCTCATCCCGCCTGGCCTTGAACACTTCCAGGGATGGGGCATCCACAGCTTCTCTGGGCAACCTGTTCCAGTGCTTCCCCACCCTCTCCAGGAAGAGTTTCTTCCTGATATCTAATCTAAACCTCCCTCCTTTCAATTTAAACCCATTCCCCCTTGTCCTGTCACTACAGGCCCTTGTAGAAAGTCCCCCCCAGCTTCAGGTACTGGAAGGCTGCAATAAGGTCTCCCCAGAGCCTTCTCTTCTCCAGGCTGAACCAGCCCAACTCTCTCAGCCTGTCCCTACAGGAGAGATGTCCCAGCCCTCTGAGCATCTTTGTGGCCTCCTCTAGACTCACTCCAACCAGTCTGTATCCTTCTGATATTGAGGGCTCCACAGCTGGATGCTGCACTCCCGGTGGGGTCTCACCAGAGCAGAGCAGAGGGGCAGAATCCCCTCCCTCGACCTGCTGGCCACACTTCTCTTGATACAGCCCACGGTACCGCTGGCTTTCTGGGCTGCCAGCGCACACTCTTGACTCATGTCCAGAATGTAGTTTTGTGACTTTCTGGCTTAAAAAACTGTGGCCTTGTGAGTTAGTATTTAATCTACCCTCAGCCTGTGCTAGCTGATATAGTGGGATGTCAGATTTCGTGACTGTCTTTTACTGGATAGCAGGTGGTTTTTTTTTTTTTTACATGCAATTGTGTATGACTTTATCGTGCAAAACTTTTTATTTTGGTGGTTTTTTACCCAAATTTCCTCTGATTACACTCAGGGAAGGGAAGCTCAAATATACATTTTCAGGCAAGAACTTCAGATCTACTGGCTCCTTCCAACATACCATACTTAAGGCTTGGTGGAAACACTGGAGCCACCAAGGAGAAGACAAAAGTACTGCACACCAACTTCCTTTTCAAATGAAGAACTGGGAAAAGGATTGCACTATGGAGAAACAGAAGCGCATGTGAAAGCCTCTCAGTTAGTATTTTGATGATGAACTGTCCTCTCCTTCTTCAGTGATTTTGCTGGATGACAGTCCAAACCCAGCAGTTTCATACCATGTCACAAATTGTTCTTTCCTTTAAAAGAAGGCATGGCATGTTGCAATACTGTGCGTGCTGTCCATCCAAGTGCATCCTTGCTGGCACCTGTGTCCTAGTGAAACAGGCTGACTGACTTGTGAGCAGGCACACAGCCAGTCTGACAGATGGAGGTGAGTGAAGTCAGCCAAGAGACCATGCACTAGCTGCGCATCAAGTGTGGTAGCTGACGGCAGGATTCCCAGACAGAAATATCCAAATGTCTCCTTGTAATCTTGCATTCACATACTTGTACAAGGCAAACATCAAGAAAATTGCTTTAGCAAGAGAAGAAAAGTAGAAATGGAAAGATGTGAGAAGTTGTTTCTGCGTGGTTTACATTAGAAATGTAGCTGTGCTGTGTGAATTAACATTTTAAAAATTGACTTTTCACTCCACCTTCTACCACCGCTGGCAAAATTAGAAAGGCTAGCTCTCTTCAGAGGAGTTGTGTTCAAGGTCATAGGATACACTTGTAATGTATTAATTAAAAGAGCCTAATTTCCTCACTCTGTCTTTTGCCTTGGATACAAGACCAGTAAAACATGAGCAATCTCTTAGCACTCCCACTCTTACTAAGATGATCTTTATTTAATGCTATTGGCAATGAGGACAGTGCTGTGTTTGTAACAGTGATTTTAAATCCATGTGATAACCAAACAGCAGCATAAACCAGTTGAACTATCATGCAAGGAGCTGAAAATGAGGGTCTGGATAAACTGCCACCATAAAGGAGAATAAAAGTGTAATCTGTATAAAGGTTTGCTAGTAACTTGTCAGACTCACTTGGTGCATCCTGTGATAGTTGCGTCTTGTCGTTTGCAGAGCTATCTAATAAAGCTGTGCCAGGCACGAAGAGGAGTGTTATTTGGCATTTGGGTTGCTAAACAAATATGACAAAAGCTGGTCAGCATTTCTTCTCTGACTAGCTTTTGAAGGGCTTAGAATTGTGTCTGCAGAGACATGGTCTCTACAATGCAAAATGGGTTTCAAGGGAGCAGGGTCTTGCCACTGTGTTTTTGGAAAGTCTTGTATGGTTGTGAATTGTGAGTCAGAAGAAAAGGGCGGATTGAGTTGTGTTTGATAGACAGCACAGTCAGGACTATGAAGCTTCAGAGTCGCCATGGCCCCCCCTGCATCATGCACTGGAGAGTGGATGAAAAACTGACTAAATAGTACCAGTACTTCACCAGGCAGATGGTCAGGCAAAGGCCAGAGCCCTCTGTCCCTCACTCCCCTGCCTCTTCCAGTTCACAGATGCAAGTTGAACTGGCACAGGGGTTGCTGTAATTTGCTGCTGGTATAGACCAGCAACAAATTACTGCCCTGAGGAGCAAGCAGGAATAGGGAAGAGCATCTCTGGGGCATAGGGCCTCCAGGATGATTCCTCACGCACCACCCATCTCTCAGGGCTATGCCCAGAGGCCCGAGCTACCCTGTGGAGGATACATCTGAAGCCACCAGAGAGCAGAGAACCTCTATCCCACCTCCTGAATTTTCCTCTCCCCTTCTGAAGTGTAATCAGTGTAGATAGATGTCAACTTGATTACATTTGAAAAAACAAACCATATTGGTACGTGTCTCAGACCTCAGTGTAGTAGAGACACACTCGTCTACTGACAAGCTTGGAACAATACCTTTAGCTAAGGAAACTTGCTTCTACTTGCTTTTCTCTTTTTGCATTTCTAAGTTTTCAAGATCTTTGGATACAAGGGGCTACCTTCCAACAATGCCTTCCTAACAGTAACTGGTAAAGCAAGACATTACTCTGCATGAATATCAGGGTCATGATTGAATCCTAGAGGGGATATATTCAAATAGGCAGCCAAAAATTAAAGCCCTGATGGTGAGCCCTTTACTCCCACTGAGAAATTCTCTTTGCATCGCAAAGTTTACAGCTTGAACTAACTGGGAGAAATTAATTTATATTTGAACATAGCCATACTTAGGGATAGACCAACACATTTTTCCACATGTTGAAACAGGTTTCTATGACACATCACCTAAGTCAGGGATGCCAGTATCTCAGAATCATTGATATATTTATGATCACCACTTTCCCGTTAGGATGGGGCATGCAGTAATTTCCCACTGAAAAAAAGGCAACTGACAAGTATAGACACTTGCAACGTAGGTCTCCAAATCCCAACTAAGCATCCTATGCTATTCAGGGTCAGTGGAGAAAGATAAGCAATTCTAGATGTGATTTATTTGCCTTGGTTTAGATATCTATATGAGATCAGTTGAATCTCTCTCTCTGAGTGGTAGTGATTGCACAAAGCATTCAGGGTGAGCAGCCGAGATGTTTGCACTGTAATTAAAGAGCAATCCTATTCAGGGAGATTAAAGACTGGAGAAGGATTTAGGTGTTTACATCTGAAATGTGGATACTCAGAACGCTTTTTTAGTTGCCACTTCTCCTTGGAGATACCAAGAGTTCCTGAGGACCAAATCTGTAGACTTGCTGAAGGCAATCATGCCTGTCTGTGAGGCACCTTGACTCTCAGTGACATCCACTGCCCTAGGCTTCCCCTGTTCAAACGAGGAAGAAAGCAAAAAACATCAGTCAGGACAGCATGTAGCTCTGAAATATTACCCAGTATAAGCAAAGAGGCAAAAAAAAAAAAAAGCCTGAAAATCCAGAGATATAGTTTTTGTTAGATTTTAAAATATTTTAAGTTTCTGGATTGACTGGAAATTTCTCAGAAGTAACATTTTGGGGGGATATTTTGGTTATGGCTCCTTCTGTCAAAATATAGTTTCCCCATGTAAGGGAAAAGGAATAAGGCAGTAATTTATACATGTTATTGAATATACCGTATCACAATTACAATGTCATTTAGTGCATGTCTACACATACCTATGTATATATATGTATAAAATTTGCAAATATTTCCAATTGCTAAACATTATAAGGAATAAGAAGATAAGGGCAGTAATGCATTGATTAAGTCCCACCTGAGACTCCATTTTCCCGTCTTTTTTCCCAGACACCAATGTTGCAGGTTTTGTAAGAGCATGTGTCAGTGACTCCTTGGAGCACCAAGTCCAGTTCCCCACAGGACTAGCAGGTGGGTGGTTGAACCAGATAGGCCCACAAGAGCTTTACCCCCCAAATTCACAGTCCTAGCATTTTCCAGAGCCCTGTGGTAGACATATCTGATCAGCACGGAAGAGCAAAGGCCTCAGTGTATTATTAAGAACATGTGATACAAGATCTCAGCACTGCTGGTGTCCTAGAACCTATAATTGTGTATTATATTATTTTCACATTACAATATGGCTAAGGTTTGATAGGGTTTTTTTTTGAAAAACAAATAGAAATCAGTACTTCTGGATTTTGATGGGAGAGCACAAAACAGAGGGTCTGAATTCTGCCACTCTCAGTTATCACAAACAACACTGCAGCCTGAAAATTAGTGTAAAATTGCCTATGTATTTATGTAAAAGTACTTTTTGATTAGGATTTAAAAGTAATTTTTGATTAGGGTGAAATGTGAATTAAAAAAGACAGAGTAAACATGACTTTGTTTGAGGTTAAATAAAAGAAAATTATCTTCCTGCCGCCTTTCCTCCATCTCTAGTTTCATTTTCCTTTTCACCTAATTTCTGGTTTTGAAACCATCCTCACCAGGTGAATGAGCAGTTCACTCGCAGGTTGTGTATAGAGGTGGGACAATTGGTTCCTCAGGCACATCAAGGTGGAATAGCAATACTGGTTTCCTGAAGTGGTGAACAGTCTGAAAAATAGCATGGAAATGGCTGAGGGAGAGGTGAACAAAGAAGACATCTATGACAATGCTTGGAGAAGAATGTCAGGCCAGACAAGGTCTTCAAGTCTAGTGAGGAGGACTGGATGTGGAAGCTTTGCTGATTAATGGAGATAGAGGGGGATCATCAGAATCTGGAAAACAGGTTTTTCTTTTTCTCATGGAAAGTGTGTGTTGTCCACATGGTTTGGCACAACCACCTTTCCAAATCACAACCCTCTGGACTGCAATACAAGCCCTCAGTCCTAGGGGGCAGACTTGGTCCTCGGATGTCATCATCTTAAGCAGAGGTGGATTAGCGTGATCTCATGACCAAAAATGTTCTCTCTTAAACGGAGAACAAGATGAAGCTAGTGTCTCTCTGCCTTTTCCTTCTTCAAGTCACAGAAGAAAACATGAACTAAACCCAGAATCAAGCCCATTGATTCCCAAAACTGGTAATTTCCCTGTGTGGTAGTCTTCCCTCTCTTTCTTCCTTCAAATCTGTTTTATCAGACCAAGTAAATGTTATCTTGAGACAGTTCATGCACAACACTTGCGAGGGCTGGTACTTCCTCACCTGTATGGCAAGGAAAGAGATCTTCCTGTCTCTTCCAGGATGGACTGCCTGGGGGGAACAGACCTATTGTGGAGGCCAGAGGATATAGGTAAGCATTTCACACACAAACACCAGCATGAGAACTTATGAGAAAAGAAAAATTATGGTATCTTAAAGTGGACTGTAAGAAGAAGGCAGCAAGAGTTGGCCCAAAGGGCCATGAAGTAGTCAGAGAGCCATCGAGGCTGGATGCATTGGCTGTCTGGACACAAACCAAGAGTAGGAAGGATGGCACAGCAGACTTCAAGTGTTCACTGCTGGCTGTGTTTCATCTCACCTGGTGACACTTGGCAGACATCTGAAAATGTGACATTTTTTCTTTTTGTTAATATCTATTATAGCATCATAGAATCATTTAAATTGTAAAAGACCTTTAAGACTGCCGCTGGACAGCTTTCCAGGCACTTGTCCCCAGGCCTGTAGTGTTGTGACCCAAGAGCAGCACCCAGCACTTTGGCTTGTTGAACCTCATACTATTGGCCTCAGCTCATTGATCCAACCTGTTCAGATCCCTCTGAAGAGCCTTCCTACCCTCAGACATATCAACACTCCCATCCAACTTGGTGTTATCTGCAAACTTACTGAGGGTGCACTCGATCTCCTCATCCAGATCACTGATAAAGATATTAAAGAGAACTGGCCCCAGTACTGAGCCCTGGGGAACACCACTTGTGACCAGACGCCAACTGGATTTAACTACGTTCATCACCACTCTTTGGGCCTGGCCATCCAGCCAGTTTTTCATCCAAGCCATGAGCAGCCAGCGTCTCCAGGAGAATGCTGTGGGAAATGGTGACAAAGGCTTTACTAAAGTGTAGGTAGAAGACATCCACAGCCTTTCCCTCATCAACTAAGCGAGTCACCTTGTCATAGAAGGAGAGCAGGTTAGTCAAACAGGACCTGACTTTCATAAACCTATGCTGACTAGGCCTGATTACCCAGTTGTCCTGTATGATAGGTCCTGGTTGCTCTTCAAGAATTAAATTTGTTAAAAGTGCAGATTTAAATTTATTTATTTATTTATTTAGTTATTTGTAATTCCAATTTAAAGGTAAATTCTCATTAAAAGACTGAAAAAAATCCAGTTAAAAAGTTGGTGAAAATCTCATTTTCAACATTTTTTTAATTTAAATTCTTTAAAGCAGCTCCAGCAAAAAGGTAAATAAAAGTCACTTCAGTAGTTCCAGTTTTAGACATTTAAGTTATATAATCCATGTGTATTAAAGCTGTATTTGTGCATGCTTACATTACTCACTAGAATCCAAGTGCTGCTGCTATGCATAAAGCACTCCATGAGGTACACCCATATGTTGCTGAACTAGCATGAAAGTGTGCACTGATGTTGATCCAGAGGAAGCCTAGAGGTTCTTCCCTTCCCTCTTGTACGCTGATTATTTCTGCCAGGCCCAGAGTAATCTGTGCGAGAGCGCGAGGGCCATGGATTGGTGACAGGCTGTACATGCAACCAGATAGCTTGCATGATGTTTAGAAGTCTTTTTTCCTGAAGGTGCTGTGTAGCAACATCTTTGAGTTGTAGGAGAAGACAGCGTGGGGCACATGGGAAGGACCCTGCCCCGTTGCTCTGGGGCTGGGGTTGGTTGGTTCACAGCGCCCTGTTAAAATGAGGCCCAGAAACACTCCTTCTCAAGCCCTGTATGTAAAGACATCAAAGATAAACTGTGTAAATATGCCATGAAGAATGATACTTCCATGTTTTTATGCTAAAAATGGGTAAGGAAACTGTCAGGACTCTTGTGAGGAAAAATGATAATGTATGACATTAAATATTGACTTAAAATATCTGTTTTGCCACCCCTTTCTATTATTTCAGTATGCAGTTGCTTCAAGGTAAAGCATGATTTTTCTGTCCCCTCTGTAATATCATATAATACATCAAAATAGGATTTTCTAAGTCTTGGAAAAATCAATCCACTTTCCTTATTCAAATGCAGAATAAAAATATCAGATCTTGTAGGAATTATATTTCTGATCTTGTGATTGTTAAGTTTTTTTGAAGGTCAAAGGCTGAAAACCTGTTTGGAAAATCATGAGGGATGGGAGGGTCTTATGTTGCGTGATTAGTAACATGCTAAGTAATGATACCTGTGTAATCATGCCTTTAAAATACTAAAAAGTGATGATGTAATAGGGATAATATTTAGCGGTGGGATCGGTAAGATGCTGTATGTGTTAATAATTGACAGGAATAAATATCCTCTGTTTTGCACTGCAAACTGCACAGTTAAGCTGACAATGAATGACTTCTCAGGCTAGCTATCTGTGCGGGTAATACTGTGTTCTGCTGGGAAATGAGTGTCACAGTCTAGCGGGGTATGAGCAGAACTTGGTTAGCATGCAATAGACTCAGTTCTTTACCTGATATTTATTTTGTGAACTGGGTGGTCATAGTAAGTGACCTATTCAAAATAACACATTTGACATGCAAATGCTCATTATTCTGGTTAAAAACCAACACTGAATGCATTCCTGTGCATGACGATACCTTCACATTTGAATGGTTTGTGCCGCCCATTTGATTTTAAAGTATATAGTTATTATTATGTAGAGCTGTTTCAGCTGAGAAAAACACTCTTCCATGGCTGTGATGATGTGTACCAAACAACCTTTTGATTTTACCTGAAATAAACTATTAGGACTTAGAGCTGTGTGCATGTTATCTATGAGCATATATGTGCACATGCTCACATGAGTATTGGCATTGTGACACAATGCAAACACCACAGGCACATGCACATACATAGAAAGAGAAAATTATTTTTCTCGTGCTTATTTTCTTGGCACTTGCAGTTTGGTTAGATGTGAGAGAGATGAAACATTTGCATCTTCTATCTGCATAATGAGTTCTACAAAAAATGATCGCGGCTAATGCAAAAGACAGGGTGGCATGTTTTCAGTTTTAATGGGGACACTCAGAAAACTTCCAATCTTTCTTGACATTTCTTATAGCAAAATAAATGTGGTCTAGGTTGGAGTGTCTATTATGAAAATAAGAGAAGAGCAAGTCAATTATATTTCAATGACTGAATAGCCAGGGGTCCTCATTAAAATGATCAGAAAGGCTGCAGTGTTGCTTTCCTGTATGTAGCCACTGATTAAGTTGTGTAAGAATGACATGGCCTTTTTGGGAGAAAAGCAGAGTATGCTGTGGTCTCTAGCCAGCCAGCCAGAAACCGTTGACACTTACAAAAGTGAGATGCGCACTCCATCAAGAAAGGGAAGTTACTACTTATGGGGTCATGGACTCCTGATGTATTTAAAAATAGTTGTGGCTGTTTTATTGGACACAGTCAGAGAAAGCTTTGAATTTGCACTAGGTTGTATGAAAATGCCTGCGGTATGGTGGGGATATGGTATGTTTTCCTTTCCGCTGGCTTCGATGAAGTATACATAGCTTAACAGAATAGTACTATTATTACAATCTTTGTGTATTTGAACCTTTAAGCAATATTTTAGTTATCAGCTCATTACTATTCATTTCTTAGAATTTAAATTCTTCTTATTTGCCAATTATTTTTTTGGTATAAAATATTAGGAGGAAAAGGCTCGGTAATTTTTTTCCCGGGAGAGGCTGTATCCTGAAACAGTAAAAAGAATATTTGTTTAACCCTCCTGAGGGTCTGCAGTCTAAGGAAATACAGTATTGCCTAAGATCTGCTAATCCCAGATCAAGTGACTGTAGGATTTCTTTTAAAATATGTTTTCCCTTTCATGCTAGTGAATAGACCTTCCATATTTATTTTAAAATAATCCTTCTGCAATTTTATTTTATACAATTTCACCTCATAAAGGATACTTGTGATAAGAATTGTTATAAAGAGTGATACCTGGTATTTCTTCTATTTTTATATATTGGAAAGTGATGTGGAATGTTACGTTTAAAAGTGATACAAAGCTGAATAACACCCATGTTAATTAAGCTGTCATGATTTGATTTTCTTCCTCCTTCAAATAATTTGCATCACTAACATTCTGAAGGTGAATTGAGAAATAAATACAAGATTTGATAGTGATCTTTTTGTTACTAGTACAGTAAAGCAGTTTGAAACAATAATCTTCATCTTCTGCCAAGTTGGAAATACACCTTGTCTTCTACTTTTACCATCTGATTCTTTTAAATACTAATGCAACAAATTAAACCACATAAAATCTCTATTATTTCTAACTGCAAGTACTCGTTAACCTAAGCTTGTATTCTAAGTCAAATCACATCATACATGCTCCATCATTAACAATTATGTTTCATTATAGATTAAGGCAATTTGAGATTTATAGTCTGCTCACATTTTGATGAAATAATTTTCAGTCTCAAGAAAATCAATAGTAAGAGAAGCTGTAAGCTAAATACATTAACATATCAGGTACTTAAAATTTAGCTAATAATGCAGCTAAATAATGATGCTCTTCAGTTACAATTCAGGAGCTCGGTAATGAACAAGGGAAACTGCAAGTGCTTTCAGTCAACAATAAAAAATAGGTAATTTTGCCAATTATTATGAACCACAAGATGCCTCCTTTAAAAGTTTTCATTCTTTATTTACATACATGTCATCTAAACAGGAGACAAAGTGTCTCTGCCTTATTTACTTATGAATGTGAGTTGCTTTAATTATTTTCCATACAGTTTCTATGATATTTTGACTCTTTAAAATGTTTGTGGCATTCACCCAGTCATTAATTCTTGTTTAGTAGATGCAGAACATAATTGTATTAAAAAGTGTGATTTATTTTTCTTCTTACCAGTTAGCAATATGTAATAAGACTACATAATTTATATATCTTGATTTTTGGAACAGGAATAAAATTTATATATAGGAATCAATTGATAAGGCTATTTGTATGTAAGGAGAGACACAATTATTGATGTAGTACCCTCGTAAGAACACAACATAATGGTACACCTAGATGTCTTTTCTCTCAATGTTTTAGCAGCTGGTCTAGTGTAGCTTCTCAGCAATATGTAGTACTGAGATTACATAATGACTAAAAAAGGTAAGTGGAGTTGAAGAAATCTTTGAAAAGTTTTGAACAGTAGAGAGTAAAGCTTGGGATTTCTTAGAGTACTCGGGTTTTGTGCTTCTTAATGTACACAAATGTGAACAAATTAAAAATATTATTCAATGTGATGGGGGAGATGTTTTTAGAAACCTTGCCATTCTCGTCTAATTTACTTCCATAGATTTATGATTTATGTGTCAAAATATTTTTTTAACAAAAATAAGGTAAAGAAATAAGGTATTATGGGTCTCTGGAAGTAATTAATGCTTTGGTCACTGTTCTCTGAAAGTGAATCAACAGCAGCAGACCATAGCAGGCTATTCATGTGACTGGTATGTCCTTCCAGACTTACACTCATCTGAAAAATCATCTCAGAGTTGATGTTTCTGAGGGGAAACATATTCCATGAGGTGGGTATGATTGTACTCTCTATGTAGAAGATTCCAGAGCAATTTACCATCTTTTGGAGGCAGAATTTCTTACATGACCTACTCAGTTCTCTATAGTCATGTATGAAAGACAAGGAAGTATGCAGGAAACAATTTAGGTTGCTATCCGTGTCTTTATTTAAACCTTCATTTTTCTAGTAAGAAACGTAATGCAGAACTTGCATTATGGAAAGTATGCTGTACATGTTTTAAGCGTATAAGCAAGGTTAAGAGATTAAAATTGAGAACAAGTTACTGTATGTGAATTCAAATGCAAAATATCCTCATTATAATAATTCACAGGGGAAAAAGACCACTGTTGTAGAATCAGAACTCGCCAAACATGACCTAATGTCAACAACGAACTCTACTTTAACCAGCCTTTCAACCTGTGTATCGTCAGAGTAATTGGTCTTTTAGTTGATTTGACTAACTGACAGCTAAGCCACTAATAATTACCTGTGGCAGCATTTATATTTTTTTCTTTTACACGATAGCATGACATCAGTGAATGTATTTTAAATATTAACTGTAGTTGAATGTTTAGATTATAATTTAAATAATTATTTATGGAAATATGATTACACATCCGTGCCTACCAATAGAGAGACTTTTTAATTTGATTAAAGAGAAAACAACAGTATGTCTGCCCATCTAATGTTGCGGTAAAACTATTCATGACTTATAATAATATATTAATTTTGTCAATTTGTTAGGGTATCATTTCAACTTTTTGACAGGCTTTCATCTTTATTTAGCTGCTTTTGGGTTCAAGACAGTGCTTACTTAATAACTTATGCTTTATGAAGCTCTTCAAGAACATGATACCCTCACTACCATCCACAATTTTCTTACACTGTAGTGCTGAGGCTCTTTAACATAATGCATTTCGAATGATATACATTAAGCCAAAGCATGTGTATGTATGGTCCTGGCAGAGTAGAATTGTGCTGCAAAGACATCCAGAAGAATGTATGCTGGAGAACTCATTTCTGGGGTAAGCTACAGATACGGACTCAGTAAAAGCTAAATTAATACAACTGTTTGTTCCTTTGCAAAGTATGCTTCGGTACTGTGTTTTGTTCTTTACTAAGAAGTCATATTTGCTTCTAGAGGTAAAAAACATTTTTTGGCTATGATTGAACAGAAGATAATAGACTGGGTAATAATAAATAATGTTTTCAAATTTAATCTATTTTTAATAAATAAATTTTCAAATATCCAGTTTTAGTTATGGAACTACAGATATTTTATTTAAAATATAATACTTTAGTTTCTGAAATATTTTCCAGCATGTCTATTTATGTCTCAAGCTAGATACGATTTACATTCTACTGGAAAAAAAAAAGCATAGATTTTTCCTATACAACATTGTGTTACTCTTTTATTTGGACAATTGTGTCATTTTAGAATGAATAAAATGTAATTATATTTGATAACTAATTGGTTATCAAAATTGGAAAGTATTTCTTTCCAAAAATTGGTTAAAAAATGGTAGACATGTTTAGAATTCCATGCTGTAGCTATATGGGTTATCAATATTTTCCATGTTTTTGTAAGTATTAAAAAATGTTATCTGAAGATTCTTATTAGTAGTATTTCATTATTCTTGGGAATATGTTGTGGTTTAATTACAAATACTGTTTAGCTCATGATATCAGAAAAGTGAAATTTTGTTGAGAAGTTGAGGCAGATACTTAGCATAACTGAGAAAAATTAATTACCATATATTTCAGTATTACATGAAAGTATATTTTAAAAATATTTGAATGAAGAATTTGAGATATGTTAGACTTTTGAAGGTATTTAAAAATCTAAGATAAAGGCTATTAAAACTGTTATACTTACTTAAAACAGCAACTGGAAATATCTTTAATGCACGTAAGTGTGCATACATTTATTTAGAGGTTAGTTTGATGTGTAATAACTCTTTTTTATCTATTTATAGTTATTTATTTAAAGTCAGAGAAATACTGCTACTGGAATAAGTACTTTTCAGGCATTAAAGATTTGTTTTTCTATCAACGTATTTCTAAAGAAGTCTTACAACACTGCCTTTTTAATAAATATTTCTAAATGTTTCTTGTATTAAGAATAAAAATAAATTATTTCAATTATGTGATAGCTTTAAAATAGAAAAGGTTGTCTGTTTTTTATTTGGTTAATCTATTTAGTTGGCCCAGCTTGCCATTACAAAGTATCTGAGGATAAGTAATAAATTAACACCTTCTAGCATATGTAATTACAAGAGGTCTGTGATTTTTCCATTAATTTCAGAGTATTCTTTTAAAAAATTAATAAACTAGGCAAGAATTTTCTAGAGATATCTACATAAGGGAAATATTACTATTTAAAACATCTTTCAGTGTTTGCAAAGAACAACTTACTATAAGCTTACATCTTATCCCAATAAATTTTCATCAGAGTGAAATGGAAAAGTTTTTGTTAAATTACCCTAAACAGGAAATGAAATAAAAGTGTTCTCCCTAAGTATATCCACATTTCAGTGATAAAAACTTATAACAAAATGCATAAGGTCAATACATATAGACATAATCATAATATTATTTGCTATTTTTTTGTATATTGCCTTATTGTCCCTAAATTGCATTACCAGTTCTAAATGTTTGAATTACACTTCTTTGGACACTTAGAACATCAATAAATTAGAAGTAGTAATGAAATATATATTTTTTTCCCAAATAATTACTGCAAATGTGCTTTTAACTAAGAGATAACAAAAATGTCTTACAGCAAATGTTACCTGACATTTTAAATCCACTCAGGAAAAAATAAAATGATTGCTGTTGGCTGAAGAGAGACCATTACAGTAAAAGAAAAGTCAAGTGTATGAAATGAAAATGAAAGAGAATATTTAAAATAGCATTCAGGTAACTTAGTAGAGTTCCTTGAAAGTAAGGGTATATGTTTGCAGGTCTGTCAATGACATTACTGAATAATTCTCATAATTTTCAATTAAAAATCTCATAGAAATTTAGAACTTGTACAAGCAGTATGTTCAAAGCCATTTGCAAATGTTGCTCAGGGTTTTTTATACACTGAATCATAGGTGGAAATGTTCTAAAAATGTTAGTGAAATACCAAATAGGTAAATTGGTTTCTTGGTTATTACTCTCTGGCTTTCTATACATAAGTAGCTACTTATCTTCAACATGGAACATTGCTGTTTTCCTGGGAGATCTGGTTGCGAGTGAAAAATATGGATAATGATACTTCATATGTAGATTAATTACTTCAGTTTTCAAACCAACCAGATTTATCAGTTTGTTACTTCATTACAATCCCTATAATTCTGCATGGGTCAAACAGCTGACCATATATACATTTCAATTGATCTACTATCTTTCGGCTGCCTACCTGAACACTTGGTGCTCATGCAAAAATCAAAACAACATTCCACTTTCCACATTTATCTCATATCAAGATTCACAGAAAAGTACTTCACGTGTAAATAACCCCTTCATCTCACTTTGTCAGTACAGGGGGCTTCATAAAGTCAGGGTCTATTTATGGATACTAAAATCTCCACCCTCCATGGCTCTGTCTTCCTGAAATTCCTTATAAAGCCTCCTCATAGCACCTACAAAACAAAATACAGACTCTGAGTAGTAAGCCTTGAATATGAATAAGCTTAAGCTATATTGGTCAAATGGCTGAAACAAGAGTGAAGTGACTTAAAGAAGTCCCTGGGTAACAAGACCTGCTGTGAATCTCAAGTTGATATGCAGCTCCTGATTGTTCATATCCTAATTAAAAAAAGTGTTTGAAAAGAAATGCAGATGGGCCTTCATCTCATACATGACTTCAGTCTTACAAAGGTTTATTTGGTAAAGTGAGCTTCAGTAGGAAAGTAAATGTCTAAGGAATCCTAACGTGCTTGGCTATAATTTGGACGAAGAAGGAGAGCAGGACACTTCGCATTAGAAAACAAAGCAACCACCTCCCAACCAATGTTTTGGCGTTTGTTTCAATACAGAATGGAATAGTTTAAAAATATTTTTTGGGCAAGAGTACAAAGCTGTGAGCAAGACAGTGAATTCCAGATTTTTTTGTTAAAGTTTTTACCTGATCTGTGAAGTTATGTAGCTTTAATCAGCTCACTATAGGGTTCTCTGTTGTTGTTGTTGGTTTTTTTTCCCCCGAACATCTTTTGTGCACTTGAAAAACTTTTGTGAAATATATAAAATATATTTAAACCAAAAATTCTTGGCAGATCAGCTACTTTCATGTCACATGGGGATTTCTAAAGAGATTGGATTGTAAAGGCCTTTATAAACAACTGAAGCTTTCATATCCAATGAGAGAGGTGTTTAGTTATGGATTCCAATTACTGTTATCTAAATGTAAAGAAATTGATGGTAAATGACAATAAACTGGAAGAAAACGTATCCTTGTTTTTCACAGAAAAACTGGAATGTCTCAGACTACTGAACGAGGACTTGGCTTATTATGACAGTGAGTCTGGTTGTGGTAGGAATGCCATTTTTGGTCCTCTGAACAGCACCATTGACAGCTCCTGTTAGACGTCAGCTGCAAAACTCCTTGCCCATGTCTCAGCTTCCAGAGCTCTTGGCACCTTTGGCTGCCAGGTAATTTCTGCCCTGCTAAGGACCAAGTGAGACCAGGTGTTCAGGGAACAGCTGTATGCCCCTGCCTATTCTCCCTGAACATCCCTACCTGCAGATTTCTGTAGGGATCTGTATTCCCCTGTCTCCTCTTCACCATCTCAGGAAAAAGCAGGAACCATGATGTAGTCACAAACTGCAGTGAATGACCTGTAAAATTCATTCATTACTAATGCAAATTCTGCCACCATCATGAGGACACTGTATCTGTAAGAAAGCAACTCCTGAACAGAAAATAACTGGCTCAGCTGGATTCCAGAGGAATGAAGTTATACTGGTTAATAGAGAGAGTTGTTTTGAAGAATAAACTCTGCCTCAGTCATCAACACTTTTTGCCTTCTTTTTAAATACACTGATTATTAGGCTTTTGTGAAGCCTGTTTGGTATTTTGCTAAATATGATCAGACAAAAATGGGCAAGTTCCCTAAAAGATCATAAGAGCAGTTGTGTTTCTCTAGTTGGTGTCTTGTTTATGAGTAACCAACAGAGAGCAGGAAGAGTGTAAGTACAGGGTAATGCTTCTCCCAGAATGTCTTCTCAGCTTCAGGAAACAGTTGAAAATCTTCATTTTTTTCTGACTGCAAGCTAGGAAACATCATGCCTTCGTCTCCAATTTAGATATGGCAGTATCTGTCATCACAACTCTGGATTATTTTGACTCACTCCATCTACAGTTGATGCGAAGACAAGCCACAAATTTCAGAGTCCATAAGTGGATGCTTGCCTTCTCCATGGCTCAGGCTATGGGGAAAGCTCCACATGAGAGCGTTCACTGGCTTCAGTATGTGATGCAGATGCTAGTTTAACACATTGGTCTCAGCTTTCCATGCAGCCGCTAAATTGAGCTCTAAACACCTGATAGTGCTGGATGGCACCAGGATCCCCAGGGAGCTGCTGTGAAAATTGTTGAACATTTGTACCTTCAACATTTCTTTATACATGAAGTGGGGACCCAAAACAACTAAAAAAACTTACTGTTTGGACTGCCAATCCACAGTGTATATCTCAACTTGCCTGCCTTTCAGAGAATAGAAATTCTTCATTGGATCAGAGCAAAGATCCATTTTCCACTGTTTTTTTCAGTTGTACTGTGCCTAGCTAAGAGACAAAGAAAAAAGGGTACAGCAGTATTGTCCCATGGTATTCTTCATTATTCGGTGTTTTGTAGTTCAGAGAATGCCAGAAACACAGAAATAACATTTAAGAATAAATAATATTAATAGCTCTAACTAGATTTTATTCATGGATTTATTGGGCTGATTTTTATTTTTCTAAATTTCAACATCTTGAGGCAAGGATTTATATAGCTTAAGAGTTCATCATGCAAAAATCACAGCCTTTTTATTGTTTTCAGTCTGCTACCTGTAGCTTCATGTGGTATTCTTTTACTGAAAAAGACAAAACCCTACTGTTTCCTATTCAATTAGAAGGCTCATATTTTTTTGGACTTCAATGATTTCCCTTTTTGTTTTCTCTTTTTGAAGCTGGGGACCCCTAGTCCAGTTTTTCCTCAAAGAAAAACTGTTACATTTACTTGCTTGTCCTCTTTTAATCCATCTGTATACTTGGTCCTCTTCTCTGCACCTTCTACACTCTTCTTCCACCTGGGCCACCAGCACAGAATGCATTAATGATGTGAACCATTAATTTACACAGTCGTCTAAGAATCAGTTTCTGTTTTCTAACAGACAGAGAGGACATAGGATATTTCAGTGTATCTGGCAATATTGTTTAAAGCAGAGGCCTTTGGATAATTTCTTGGTAAGAATTACACTGCAGTGAGTTATGACTTGATGAGCTAGTAAGGTTGAGCATTGGTAAAGATAAAACACATATGAATACTAGCTCACGCAATGAAACAACTCATACATGGTTAGGCCGTGCACAGATTTGGTAGCAGGATTTGCAGCTGTTTGTCACAGCATTTAAGAACCCATAATACACCTGCAGAAGCTGACCCAAAGCTGGAAGATGAAGACAGTTTCTTCAAGACTTTAAAAGTTGCTTCTCTAACATGGAAAAGCGTAAAGGAAAGGAGTTCCTATAAAGTTGGAAGTGGTGAAATCTGTCACCTTTTATAAAAGTTCTGTGGTGACCCTGTAGGATTTGTATTTCTGGAGTTTGTTTTACTGAATCCAAATAATTTGTATTTTCTGTGGCAACATGAAAAATTTAGTCACTTGTAATAGTAAATGAAACATTTAAATTTTTTCTAAAGTATTTTTGACAGATCAAATTGATTTATATTGTGTATGGTCTACAAAAAAGTCTAGACTTTCTCTCCAGTGTGAGTGGTATAAACCCGATGTAAGTGCTATAAAAAGAAGATGCTGAAGATGAATGATCAATTGTTGATTTGACCCATGTAGTATGTCCTTATGCAAGGAAGATCCATAAAGAAATTGCTAGTGTGGAATTTAGATAATTTCTAAATTGCAGTTTAAGGTGACAGAAAATCTCTGGTTTTCAAAACGTGTTTCATTATGATATTGTGATCTATAGGTTCTCCAGTATTTAGACCTAAAACCCCAAGGAAATATGTTCTAAATTGACTTAAGATAGTAATGAAAGAGCTTCTTTCGATTAAAATTATAGGAAAGGATGAAAGATGTTGTTCTAGCCCTTGCCTTCTCTTATGAAATTAGAAGGCAAGGTGTTTCAATGAGGAGGATATTAAGAAAAAAGTGTACAAAACTTGAGGGCTGTTGGTAAGCTTTAGGGAAACCTGAAGCTCTGTGTCTGCAACAGTATTTATCTTGACTTCTTGAAAGCTTTCTTCTCTCAAGGAATAAGAAAGATGTTTCTATTGATTAAATAGTAATCACAAAGCAATTCTGTCCCGTGTAAATGGTTAACAAATTTGTGACTTTTTTTTCAACTGCAAAGTTCTCTGTTTTTTATACTAGGTTGCAGACATGTCACTTTAATGATATCTTTAGACTCTGAAAAAAAAATTACACAGCAGAAGGATGACACATACGGAGCTGATGACAGAACAGTGGTTCAGTAAAGTCAGAACCACATGATCTGCCAGAAGCTGACCTCATTTCTGATGCTTTTAAATGATATGAATGGGTTTGCAGTGAGTTTGGAAAAATAGCTACATGCAGATCCAATTTATGTTCGGTTTTTTGTCTCCATACTTTATATTTTTGCTGATTCTATTATTTTTTTGCCTTAAATAAACTACCATGCATTCACTTTAGAGCAATCAATCGTTTGTAAATAGATGTGAGCTACAATTAAATGTCATAATACAAATGATAATTCTTAGACCTATTAATATAGTAAGCAAGGCATCTCCATTTAAAAATAAAACAAAATTTACAGAGTGTATATTTGTGTTTTCTAAGGAAAGAGAAAACATTATCTTCCCACTAGTTGATTATGCCTTCTTTTTTTTTTTTTTCTGTGAAAACCAAACAGCCATAGTTTAATTGAAGAAAATTTAGGGCCAAAGTTGAAACTATGTCCTGGAGACGCCTTTAAATTTATATTTCAAAAAACACAGCTGTAGAAATGGGTTTTCCTCTTTCGGGTTATTCAGCAAACCTCTGATTTCAGTAACGTTGATAGATGGAAGTTAAAGGGAATGCAACACACGATAAAGAAAAGATTCAAAATCCTTAATGGAAGAAATAGGTTCCTAGAAGAGTTCTTAGCTGACATTGGTGTGTCAGATCATTTGGTCTTTGTTTCAGTGTTATTTTGAAAAATGAGAGATGGGAAAAAAAATCATGTGACATCTTCAGGAGTATTTAAGTGCTTCAGAAACAGAGGTAGAAGTTAGTATGACCTGTGCTTCTCATTTCATTCACCTAATTTGAAAGTCTGGACTGATTTCTGTGAGTGCTCCTGGAGGCAGATACTAGTGTTGAACTGAAACGTGAGCAGCCCAATTTTTTTCAGAGATTTAAAAAAAAAAAGCTTGGGAAAAATTAAAAGAAGCCTTGCAAATTCACATTTCTATTTGTCAAGATAAACAGGACTTGTCCTGTTATCTTCCATGTGTGTGTCTTTACAAGTATTTACACCTTCTTGCAGAGTTCCTGTAGTGGTGGTTTTTTTTTTTTTTTTAATAATGTATGTCTTATGGTGGGGACAGCTGGGACTGGTGAAAGCCTATGCCAAATGAGGATAACGATTAAATCCTTTAAAAAGTTAAGGACATGACGGGGGTTCATGACGTGGCTGGAAATGAAGTCTTTCCATGTTCTGTCCTGCCTTTCCCAGCTGGTGGTCATGGCTTCTGCTTTCTTGCAAACCCCAGTTCAGACAAACTTAATTCTGTGCCACCAAAGCTATTTGGCGAGTTATTTTCGCTCGCCTCTTGTACTGGTTTTGGCTGGGATAGAGTTAATTTTCTTTTCTGTGCTTACACAAGGTCAAGGCCTTTTCTGTTTTCTCAGGCTGCCGTGCCAGTGAGCAGGTGGGGAGGGTGGGCAAGAGGCTGGGAGGGGACACAGCCTGGATAGCTGACCCCAATTGACCAAAGGGATATTCCATATCACGTGGCATCATGCTCAGCATGTAAAACTCGGGAAGAAGGATGGAAGGGGGCGGACACATTCAGTGTGATGGTGTTTGTCTTCCCAAGAAACTGTTACACATGATGGAGCCCTGCTTTCCTGGGGATGGCTGAACACCTGCCTGTGGATGGGAAGTGGTGAATGAATTCCTTGTTTTGCTTTGCTTGCATGCACAGCTTTTGCTTTACCTGTTAATCTGTCTCTATCTCGACCCACTAGTTTTCTCTTTCTCTTTTTCACCCTTCTGCTTCTCTCTCTCATCCCACTGCGGGGAATGAGCGAGTGGCTCCGTGGGGCTGAGGTGCCAGCTGACCTAACCCACAACACTTCTTGAATGCATCAGAAAAACCTGGTGGAGAAGAACAGACAAAGAAACCATAAAAAAATATGCAAATGCCCTACCTCCCAGCTGGGCCAGAAATGGTGTGTTTAAATGTGCTGAGCCAAAGGAATGAGCAGGATGCCTGGCAATAACAGCTCTTCTGTGGGCACGTCCGATTGACAGCGTTCTTCCAAAACCATAACTTAACCGTGCAAGTGACTCATTAGCTGTCTCAGAGGAAGCTTTTCTTCCTGCTCACGCAGATCCAGTGCCTGGGGTAGAAAATACAGCTTGTAAAGACAGCAGCTGGAGTCACCCTTGGGCTGTGCAGGGCTGGTGGTGGTCTGTGTTTGTGCGCCTTTAACAGGGCCCCTTGCTAGTTGAATCTGTTTCTTGTTGCTTGTTTCTAACCTGATAGGAGCATTAGAAAGCCATAGAAACAAAAGTTCAGCTGGTGGGGGCAGTTCAAAGCATGTGGCGCTGCTGAGGGAATTCCTGCTCGTCCCAACCAAGCAGGCGTGACAGAGAATTGCTGCGTGCACCCTGTGACTCTTAATAGCAAAAGAAAATGACTCTTTGGAGGAAAAATAGCTGTAGTGCATCAACCATGCTATAAAAATATTGGATGTGGACCTTTCCCTGAAGGTCTCAAGCTACCTGTAATTTTCTCCTATATGTTTGTGTGACTCAAGAGGCTATATTTATATCTTATTGACACCATCTACAAAGTGCTCATTTCTATCAGAAGAAACATTATCTATATGAAAGCATTTTCAGCCTCATCCTTTGTGCAACCTTGCAGATGCACTGAAGAGTGTTTTGTATAATTGTGACAACTTCAAAGCTTCGTCCTCATCCCTTAGGAGAGGTATTACACTTTTCATGCTATGATCAGTGAGTTTCTTCATCTGCATTCTCCAATTAAGATATTAAATAATAAATGTTCTTAAACAACATTTAAATGATTCCTTAGAAATTTAGGTGTAAATAGTAAAACCTTGTTTGTACTTTGATTGCAGCTTCCATCTGAGGGTTTTAAATCATCTTATGAACTTCAGTAAACTGAATTTCACAACATTCTTTTCCATTAATTATTACCAGTGTTGATTTCCTGTGGGAGGAGGGGCTGGAATGCTCTCCTGGAAATCTAAAAAGACCTCCACCAAAAAACCCATGCTGACTTAACTGATGAGCAAAACTGGTTTCAAAATCAAACTATGTGTCAATGTTAAAGGCAGATCACACTTGAAGCAGAACAAACTTCCTTTGATTCCATACCCAAATGCAGCAGCAGTGGTATGAAGAATAATTTTGCTTCACTAAAGCCCTGTTCCACAGTTTGTATCTGAACATGCAGCAGACTCTCCTAAAGGTGCTACAGAAGGCAGATCTGGTCATGCTCACATAATTTTACTCTATCTAGCTGATCATCTAGGAGTTAATAATGAATGTGCACCAAAGGAATCCCAGCTTCTTCCCTTAAGCCACTCTAACATCCAAGGTACCAAATTCTTCAGTTCAATATGTTATTAATGATATAGAAGTTCTTACTGCTGAGAATGCTACTCTCACTAGTCGTCTTTGACATCTGTTTAATAGAACATCTACCTGATCAGCTAAAACTCTCCATCTTTATTAAATAAGCAAATCTTATTAAAGACAATATTCACATATACTGTTCAAAGGTCAAATCACACTCAAAAATCACATTTGGCAAGGAAGAAGATTTTTTGCTGAACATTTGATACAGAAGGAAAAAAATTCTGCTGATGTTTGACAGGACCTTGGAATGACAGCTCACAAGGTGTGAAAAGTTTGGGTATTTTAAAGCTGTCACATTCTCTTAATTATTTTCCAAACAGCAAACTAACATACAGTTTCTGAATCATTAGGCTTCCACTCTGCTTTCTTGAGAGTTCTGTGGCTCACACAGACCCACATATCATAACTTTAAACAGTTATGGGATGACTTTTATAGCTGCTGTGAATGTAGGTTTTGTATCTTGGGACTTGATTTAGCGTTAACACAATCTGCTATTTACATATCTGGAACGACTAATAATGTATTTACAAATTAGAGTAGGTAACTGTTGATGCAGCAAGGAGCCTAAAATGAAAAAGGATGTAAATTCAACATTATTTAATTACTCATTGATCTCTGAAAGACAAAAAAATATTTTAAAAGCCAAGTATGAAAGGAATTGTTTTCAGCACACCTCAGAAAGAAATTGTAGCTAAAATAAACATTGGTTCATTCTACTGAAAATTTGGGGTAGGAAAAAATACTCAATAAACTGAAGGTTTTCTGTTATTCTCTGGAAACAGTAAGTTTCTAAGCAAGCCTGCCTAGCTGGCGCCTCAAAGCCAGCTTCTGATGCCTGCTTCTTCTGTCAGCAATTTTAAACAGCCTGTGTAAGTCTGTTGTTCTTGTGCTCTTGCTTCCTTACTGTATAAATTATGGCAACAGGTAGGCAGAGGTTGTTCTTTCAAGGAGGATTTAGCAGTGTGGCTGGATCACAGGAATGTGACAATGACATAGGAGATTACAGTCAGGGAATGTATAGGATTGTACATGGGAATAGTCAACTGAGGTGGTTTTGGAGACTCACATAAGCCTCCTTCTTTCCAGAGGGAGTCTATACTCCACTGGATGAGTTTTGGGTTCCTCACTTGATTAAAAAGCAAGTGGTCCTGTGAAGAAGTGCGAGATTTAGGGTTCATACGGATATGAGATTTTTTCATAGAAACTTTTAGATTGGAAAAGACTTTTAGAATCATCAAGTCCAACTGTTAATCTAACACTGTCAAGTTCACCACAGAACCATGTCCTTCAGCACTTAGTCCATATGTCTCTTAAATACCTCTAGGGATAGTGACTCTAACTTAAATACCTCTAGGGATAGTGACTCTAACACCTGCCTGGGCAGCCCATTCCAGTGCCTGATAATCCTGAATAATTTTTTTCTAATATCCAATCTAAACCTCTCCTGTCACAACTTGAGGCCGTTTCCTCTTGTCCTATCTCTTGTCACTTGGGAGAAGAGACCAACATCCACCTCTCTGCAAACTCCTTTCAGGGAGTTGTAGACAGTGATCAGGTCTCCCCTGAGCCTCTTCTCCAGGCTAAAAAATCCCAGTTCTCTCAGCCGCTCCTCACAGGACTTGTGCTCCAGACCCTTCACCAGCATCATTGCCCTTCTTTGGACATGCTCCAGCACCTCAATGCCTTTCTTGTAGTGAGGGGCCTAAAACTGAACCCAGGATTTGAGGTGTGGCCTCACCAGTGCCGAGTACAGGGGGACAACCCCTTCCCTAGTCCTGCTGGCCACACTGTTCCTGATGGAGGCCAGGATGCCATCAGCCTTCTTGGCCACCTGGGCACACCTCTGGCTCATATTCAGCCAGCCGTGGACCAACACCCTCAGGTCCTTTTCCACCAGGCAGCTTCACAGCCACTCATCCCCAGGCCTGTAGCATTGCATGGGGTTGTTGTGAACTAAGTGCAGAACCTGGCACTTGGCCTTGTTGAACCTCATACAATTGGCCTTGGTCCATAGATCCAGCCTGTCCAGATTCCTCTAGAACCTTCCTACCCCCAAGCAGATCAACACTTCTGCCCAACTTGGTGTCATCTTGTCATCTGCAAATTTGCTGAGGGTGCACTCAATCTCTTCATCCAGACAATTGATAAAGATATTAAACAGAACTGGCTCAAGTACCGAACCCTTGGGAACACCATTGTGACCAGCCACCAACTGGATTTAACTCCAGTCACCACCACTCTTTGGGCCGAGCCATCCAGCCATTTTTTTTACACAGCGAAGAATGTGCCTGTCTGGGACACGCGCAGCCAGTTTCTCCAGGAGCATGTTGAGGGAAACTGGGTAAAAGGCTTTACTAAAACCTAGGTAGACAACATCCACAGCCTTTCCCTCATCCACTAAGCACTTTAATTGTCTTATTTTTGTAGTGTAGATCATTGTGAAGGACACATTTGTTATCAGTGATAAAATAACCCTTACATTATTTCTCTTCTGCTTTACAATGCTTGTATTCACCATGTATTTTCTTTAGGGAATAAGGCGACATCATGCTGTTATCACCATTGCTTTGTCAGAAATGGTGATGCAGATCACAGTCAGACGGATTCCCTGCTCTGTTTGCTCTGACATAGTCAGAAAAGACAAATGGAAATACCTGACCAAAGGAAACATTGTCAGAAGTGTTCAAGACCCAAGAATATTGATCGCTTTGTGTTGCAAACCAAAAGTGGGATTCTGCAGGTGGAACTCTTCTGAAAATCTGGCATTTTCATGCATATTTCTCTTGCCTGCAATGAGTTTTAAGTTGTGATTTTTTATTTTCTCCTCTATCTTTCTTTCCAGCTGTTCATTTTTAAAGTGACTTTAAATTTGCTTTTAAATAACCTTGTTTCTACTCTAGTATAAGACTACCTCAGCTAGCACACTTTCTTTTTGAGCTTCTTAAACACTATAGTAATGCAAATACTAATAATAAAAGCTTAAGGACTCTGGAACATACCAGCATTCTCCACCCAGTCCAATGGTTTAGATAAAGAAAGATGAAAATAATTCCTACAAAACACTAGGAATATTAGGCTTTGCTCAGACATCATGTTATCACATACTGTCTTACATTCTGAAAAATGCAAGGAGAATTATACAGGAAATGTACTTGTGTTTCCTCTTAGTTCCAATTACATTTTAGTTGGCCTTCCTGGCAGTTGTGAAAATAATGACTTAGGCCCCATAGTTCAATCAGGAAACTCAGTGCTGTAATGAATTGTTAATTTTTTTAAACCAATTTAGTTACTTTAGGTCAAAACAAATATGGGAATATGCTGTTCACAGGCAAGAACATGTCTGGAAAGCTAATGAAGTCTATTCTCAGATTTGCCATCTATTATCCTCAATTTGCATTTGACTATGATAATACAGTTCCAACTATATCAATGTCTGTCAAGCCGTCTTGCTTTACAGTTGATATAGCACTAGCTCCATGTTAAACACACAGTTAATATATCCTGGATAATAAGAATTTTTTTGTGTCTGCTTTACTATCCTGTCCCATCAATGCTTTTCATGGCTGTTTAGCTTGACTAATGACTTCCAAATGACCACAGAAGACAGAAGTCTCTCTGGGTGTTGCAAAGTATGGGGGATTAATTTCAAAAAGCCTGTCTGAATTGCATTAATGCAACTATTTGACCTGTGTATATCCCCAGGGCAAAATCTAGTCAAGCAAAAGGTAGTAACAATAAACAGGATTTCAACTTGCAGTTTTCGTTATTCTGAAATGAAGTTCAGTTAATTGACTTTCTGTTTAATTTCCAGATCCAACAGTAGAAAACTGCTGCCAGTCCTACCTGTTTTTGGTTTGGTACAATCTGCTCTCTAAAGCTTCTTGGGAAGAAATCCTTTGTAATGTGTTTGATTCTTTCATACTTATGTCACAAGCCTTGTTGACTGCACTGTGTTGTAACTTACTTTTCTGTGGTCATCTTTATTCTGATGTTTTAATTATGATTTAATTAATTTTGCATTTAATTAATTCTGCATTTACTTCTGATTTTTTTTTTTTTAAATAATTACTGTAAGGTATGTACAGCCTGGGGGGAGGATCACTATCATTGTACCTAGCTTGCACAGAAGAGTGGACAAAATCAGTAGTTCTGGTGCATGTACCCAATGGTATAAAAATAAAGTTGAGCACTGTCAGTAAATTGCCTGAAGTTTGCCTATAAAATTTTGCAGCCAGTCTAGGCATGAGAAAAGGCATGTTACAGACATTTGTGTTATACTATATAAAATTTTAGATGAAGTATGCATGCTGTTAAAACACTGAAAAGCCAATATTGGAGTTTTCTGTACCTTCATTGAGACATAGACAATGGTGTGGTCATTAATTACATATATTTTTTTTTTCCACTGTACTGTGAGCTTCAGTAACATTCTTGCTTGTCTATTGGTAGGGTATTGGACCAAAAAGATTCTGATATTTAAGCACATATCATTTGAGAATGAATCATTTTGATGCAGTATTACATATTTGTCACTTAAATCTGGTTACTTGCCAAGACTGCATTCTTAATGTCAAGGTTTCAATATTAAATATAGATTAATTTTGTCAATCGTGATGTTGACAAATTTAATTGACCGTAATTGTCAAAATTGCTGGTCATTAATTTATTCTCAGATTTTCTGTGTGAAAATATAAACCTGCAAAAGTGCCATTGTCAATTATGGTCCATTTGAAGTGACCTAATTAGCATTGTGTGATGAACCAACACATGGAAAAGCAAATGGGGGGACATGGTAAGGAGATAATTGAATGTGACATGAATACTAATATTGACTTTATATTATTTGAGTCATTAAAACACTGTCCAATGAAAATGACTTAATTTTATTTCACGTTTTTATTTGCTAGAAGAGCACGGAAAGATAATGAGGAACACCTGAATTCTTTCCACTAGAAAAAAATTTAGTAGGATGAATGGAAAACCTGAAATAAAAGTGGTACCCCGCTTTTATTTAGCAGTGGGAAATCTGGTCCTCATTCTCTATCGTTCTGAATGACTTCCTTATTCTACAGTATTTTTCAGGAGTACACAATTTCTGGAAAGGGAATACTAGGTTGCAGACTCATTTTGTACAGGTGAGTGGGCATCAAGGGAAGAGGAATGCTAGAAGTCATGTCACACCATCATGTCATCTTGTCACTAATGCTATGATTCTTATATTATTATATCAACAGACAAATGTAAGAGTTCAAAATTTCTTTCAGTCTTATTAATTATCTGAGCATTGTCACTGAAAACACTGAATACACTGGACACTCTGGTTTTGGCTCTTTGTGTGACCTGCATTCAGGATGGGGTCTGTCCCTGGACCAGGGTTTGAGAGCCAATACTCTGAGCCATCTTTCTGTGCGATGCATATAATCATCCCTGCAACTGAATTTGTAAAGAGAGAATGGACAGGCATTCTTGCAGGCTTTATCTACCGGCAGTTTTATGGAATCTCATAGATGTAATAATTGCTGTATAGGCAATATCCACTGCTGGGTGCTGCTCTTGGCATGCCGAAGCTGGTCAGAAGACTTTCAGACCTGACTGTTAAAACATACTAGCTACTGTGAAGAAAATTAACTCTGTTCCAAGTAAAACCAGCAAAAAACCGCATTTTTGCTGTGGACCGCAGGAAGGGGCAGCACCCAGTATTTCCCTCTGGGATGAGTAGTGTGCAAGGTCAGGAGCACAGAAAGTGCACACGTTAGACTGAAGAAGAGTTGGAAGGGAAGCCAGGAAAGATGAAAGACAAGACAGAAATTAAAGGGTCTTTAGTGTATGGATGTTTATAACCCTTCTCTTAAAAAAAAAAAGTCTAGAATATATTAAAATACTTATAGAGGAACAGAGGGAAATTCCTTAAGCTTCTTTTGAATAGACATGTTCACAGCAAATATCACAGTTTTCCCTCTACCTTTGATGATGAACTTGCATCTATGTGGGTGAGACTGAGTAAGTGCATTTAACATCCAAAAAAACCCATCTAAAAGGATCCATTAATATGTAGTTTCGAAAGATTCAGTGTATTGAGTCACATGCTAACATAACTAGAAATCGTATGCATCCAGTTTATGCTTCCACTTATAAGAAGGAGGATATGCTTCTCATGTTCATGCCTTTCTTACTGATATTCAAATTAAACTTGGGTCCTTACTGAAAATTTTGACGAATAAATTGTTTCTTCTGCCTAACACACATAGTTGTCATATCTCTGATGCTCCAAAGCCAGAGCCATTTATTCTGCAAAAGGTTTTTCAGAGAACTAATTATAACATCAAGTGGGGTGGTGCTCAAGGTAGAATGAATGAGAAATAATGAGAAAAATGAATCCAATAATTATTTAAAGTAGTGGGTGTTAGCTTCTCCTCTGATCCTGTGGTGGTGGTAGCTGGGAGTAGCTTCAAAGTAACAATACACATCCAAACATTGAGGGCATTTTTATTCTCCTATTCATGTTTTACTGCATTACAAAAATCCAGTAGATTTAGTCTGTTTTTCAATTACACTAGCCACTTACACATGTAGTGCAAAGCTCTCTGTACTGTTGTACTGGTCAACAAAAGACAATGATTAAATTCTAAAAAAGCATTAGATGAAACTGCTACTACAATAGGCATCAGTAATCAGAGGCATAATCACTTTCTGCTGGAAATCTGTAGCTGGAAAATGAACAGAAATACACATTCAGCTTTGAAGTCCATTTTCATGCAAAGATCAAATAGCTCTGTCAGGTTTATTCCTCACAGTTTTGAAGTGTAAATGTAAACCAATTCAGAGACAAGGAATTATTTACTGTACCTCTGTGGAGCAGGCATGTGTTCAGAAAAAATCTGCTTGACAAAATTATTTCTGTTTAATTGTTAGAATTTTGGGGACAATCACGTTTGATGTCAGAAAAAGACACAAAGGCGATTGCTCTACAGGTATTTTATGGGATTGTGTATTCCTGGAGCACAGACCTGATGGTTTCAGGGTTTCCAGTGCCCGAGTGGCTCAGTGCTGCAGCCGCATATATTTGATTACATGGACATATGACGGAACTTAACTCATTGACCAGAAGATTAAGTACACAATTGTGAGCATGAATTTAATAAGTTCAGGTCCAAACAGCCTGCAAACTGCTGCACCAAGCACCCTGGCACCTCTCTCAGCTGCCAGGCCTGACTGAAGAGTGGGCATTTCCAGCACAGTCGCATACACAGTACTCAGCTTTGGCAATACGCAAAAGCATTTCTCAGCTACCAGTATGGCACAAGGGCAGATGGGTGGCTACCTGTTGTGAGTGGGAAATGGGGCTGGGTGAGAGGGAAGGAAGTGCTAACACATCTACGGGCAAGGGAAAGCTGAATTTTGATTTTTTTTTGTTTAAGAGGGTCCTACTGAATCCTGGACTTTCAACACTCTCAGAAAAGTGTATATTATAGTAACAGAATAGACCCTGTGTTTTAATACTTTTAGAGCAACCTCTAAGTGTCTGCACAAAACCCTGTTAACAAATGGGGTATCTCTACATACCCAACCCTTGTATTTCAGTAGCAGAGCCCTTTAGGAAGGAGAATTAACCGAGAGGTTTCTTTGGCTGCTTGGAGTAAGACTTACCTGAGTGTAACTAGTTTTTCATCCATGAAGTTAAACTTCTTTCCAGACAAAATAAGGATGCCCTACTCAGACTTGTCATCGGAATGGGTCCCAAGCCTGTGTTTGATAATTAGCTACCTACACATACCTTTAAGTTCTTCATCTCTCCATGCTATAGCACCAGCAGGGAGAGTGCTAGTTGGCATGGACCAAACCCATGCTGGGGAAGAGGCTAACGGGTTAAGCAGCATGCACGACTGCAAGACAGCACTCATGCCCATGCACAGCTTGGTTTCTTAGCATAGAAAAGGCCTTGGAGGTGTTAGGCCAAGCTACCAGAGGAAAGCTAGCAGGGCTGATGAAACAACAGTGAGAAACTCAACTGGCCACTGTGCTGACAGGCACCTTAGTTGCAGGTGGTTTTTTTTAGTAGCTTTCACACAGGCAAAATGTGAGACAAAGTTGTGGAGGAGAAGTAGAACAGTGGAGGTTTTCATTAGAAACTTAGTCTTTTGAAATCAATGTGGAAAAATTCTGTTTGGAGAATTTCTAGGTTTTTTTCTTCTGAAACTGACAAATTTAATGTGTGGTATTTTGAAAATATGTTTCTCAGTTTGTAATAATTTCTCATTTTAAGAATAAAAATATTAAAAAAGTTAAACTGTAAAAAGGTTGATAACACATTGTTGAAGTAAAGGTGCTTCAACTGACCTTAGCTGATATTTCATTGACTATTGTGGTGGGTGACCCTGGCTGGAGGACCCCACAAAAGCCGCTCTGTCACTGCCCTCCTCAGCTGGGCAGGGGAGAGAAAGAACAAAAGGCTCATGGTTCCAGATAAGGACAGGGAGAGATCACTCAGCAATTACCCTCATGGGCAAAGCAGATTCGACTTGGGGAAAATGAATTTCATTTATTAACAAATCAGAGTAAAAGAGAACTAAACCCAAATCTTAAGCCATCTTCCCCCCACCCCTCCCTTCTTCCTGGGCTCAGCTTCAGTCCTGGTTTCCCTTACCTCCTCCCCCCCAGCAACACAGGAGGATGGGGAATGGGAGTTGTGGTCAGTCCATCACACGCTGTCTCTGCTGCTCCTTACTCCTCCGGGGAGGACTCCTCACACTCTGCCCCTGCTCCAGCCTGGGGT
>NW_010240506.1:6990-30272 GCF_000690775.1 Eurypyga helias | reverse complement strand
TCCTGTCTCCACGGGGCCACAGGACCTGCCAGAAGCCTGCTCCAGTGTGGGCAGCCCACGGAGTCACAACCTCCTTCGGGCATCCCCTGTTCTGGTGTGAGGTCCTCCCCAGGCTTGGCCTTAGCCAGCGGCAGGGGGCTCCTTGAGGCGGGCGGGGGCGGCGCAGACATACAGGAGGTTTCTGGTAGCTTCTCACAGAAGCCACCCCTGTATCCCCCTGCTACCAAAACCTTCCCATGCAAACCCAATACAATAATCTATCTGTGAAAAAAAGAAATATGGAGTTTTAAAATATTGATTATTCAAAGAGAGATTGAAAGAGATTATCAAAGAGAATACTCTTTGATATCATAAAAACTATTAAGAATCAGAAAAGAATTTCCACCTCAACCCTCATAATGAAAATCTCATCATCTCCAGAGGTACAGGTATACAGGTAGGATTTGCCTGCAGGTGTCATTCTCAGTAATACGGTTGCTGTTCCATTATGTGTTCTGGACTATTTGGACCTGGAAATGCGTCTGATTTCTTACCAAATAAAAAACACTGGAAGCAATTTTAAAGCAGGTACAGGTTCATAGATTTCTTTCCAGCTGTCATTTAAGACATAATCCTTCTGAATGGCAAGATGCGGAATGGTCATGCTGTAGGACATCACTTGCTAAAGTGATGACTGAAATTTCACAAAGCTTGTGCAATACACTTCTGGACAGAACTAAATAAATAGTTTTCAGTAAATAATATCTCTGCTAGTGATAAAGCAAACCAAGGACTGCCTTATATTTATGATTAAGCTTCAGTGTTGTGAGATCAAGGCAGTTGCAGTCAATTGAAGACTTTTGTTTCAACCAGGCAAAGATGTAGTCCTGAATTTACTCAAACCATTCTTGCCTAACAAAAATCAACATGAAAACTTTAAAAATAATGAGTCTCAAAAGGATTCTGATTGCTTTCATTCCATAATTTCAGATGATAAAAACAAACAACGATAGGAATTCCAGATACTAATGTAATATAAACAGAAAGATGGACTAGATATAACCAGCTGAACACTAGTCTGTCCTCAAGAGCTAACAGGGAAGTAATAACATGCTTTCGAATATGTAGCAATGACTTTTGGCAGATATGCCGTATACAATTCCATACCGCAGAAGACCATTAAACTTGATTGACTATTTAATCCATTTCTGAAAGAGCATCACTAAGAGGATGCTTATATTGCTCTTATTGTTTTTTTATAGCCAGAATGACACAGGACTGTCAGAATGCTAGTGGCTGCAGTGCTGATACCTAGTTATCTTACCATGTCCAGCTGAAGTAAGTATTTTAAAAGTTAAGCAAAAATATTGCTGATACTTGCTGTGGACTTTCTTCTACCAAATAGATATTTTAATTTGATTATATTAATTTTATTTTGTCCTAAACAAGAGTGCCTTAAAATATAATGGAACACAGTATGTGCAATAAGACATCAGTTTTGTGTATATAACAAAAAGAAAATACATTCAACAAAGAAGAAATACATATACAAACATATACTTTTTAATTATTATGCTCTCCTTAGACATCATTAGATATTTATAACTTATTTCAACAGCATGACACTATTTAGTGATTTTATGTATGTTCGTAGCAGAAGTACAATGTTGAAGGTGGAACACTAGCTTGGTTGATAAAATTCTGACCTACAGGTTATTTGGTAGAACTACACAAATTTTATGTAAGGCCCAAATAGTTTAACACGCAGCTACATGCATGCATCGAACAGAAAAGGGCAGATTTATGGAGTTGTGTAGGCATGATAGAGAATAGAAAGTACTAAAGAAACTGTATGAAACATTAAAAAAAATATTGTTTATATAAGAGTTTATAATATTGTTGATATAGTTTATATAAGAGGGTTTGTGTGTCACCCATTGAAAAAAACCCCTTCAGGTCCTTTTCTAAGCCTCTTCCTATGCACTTGTTCATGAAAAAAATACCAAAAGGTCTTATAAAAACTAGTCCCACTTTTTTATTTTCCCTTTGAAGTACCACGAAGCATATGATACTATCAGCCTGCAGTTTCCCCTCTGGCACTTCTGAACTCCCTGCTGTCTCAGTTTAACCACTTAAATTAAACAATATAAAGATGATTTTACTCTCTCCTGAGTCCACTTCCTGAGGTTCATTTTGCTAATTGAAAGGCAGTCTTTCGTAAACACAAAGTGTTTGTTACAAATGTAAGTAAAACCATGCACACATGCAAACATCTTTTCACGTGGTCTGTCTCACCTTAGCTTCTATTTGCCTGACAAACTGTCCCTTTTGAAACCATGTTTAGCACAGAAAGACTTATGAAGGGATATAGGTAAGACATAATGGCCAACTGCCATTTTAGGTGCCTAAATTTAGCGCTGATATCCCACTACCAAATTCATACGTTGTCTTGGAAATGCCTAAATGCAGCTACAATTATTTTTCATATTTTGTCGTTTCATGTCTTATGTGCCCAAATTTTGCTGCTAGATGTACACAGACATACAATTATGTCCTGATCCTGAGAGTATCTTCTGGACCCTTCATCTTCCAACCCTGCAGAGAATCATAGAATGCTCCTGTATGTTGCCAGTCTCATTTTGGAGACTTAATCCAACAGACTTTTCAGAGCATGATTGTGTTAAGCAGCAGTTAAAAAGCACTAATGCAGAAATCTGTGGAGGCTGTGATTGAGGATCCTTCTCTAAAGCGACCTGAATTTAAGTCTCATAAATACGTATGAAATGGGGAAGAGGCGCTCTATCACTCCTTTGAGTTGCTCCACTTTACATCTTTCCCTGATAAATACTCAGGTATGATCCTAGGGGTGAACCAGCCTGAACCAATTTCAGTCACGTTATTGAAATGCTCTTAAAAAATAAAGAGCCTAGTTGCCTGCGCAGACAGCGGCGTGTGGGACATGCCTTTGAGGGTCTCCAAATGGAAGTCCCGTCTACCTGCCCATGTTACCAAACTAGGAACAGGCAGGCTCCCCTAACCTTGGGGGCTTCTAACTTCCCCACCACTCTCTCTTAATGGTTCATTTAGGTCCTTATGCACGTTATTTGACAGGGATAACTTAATAAATGCCTAAAACTTAAAAGTGAGATGTTTGCAACAGGAGGGCTGGTTTCTGCCTTGTGAAGATAGAGAAGGGCCTGGGGCTGTGAGCACTGAGCAGGGAAAGCTATGAAAGCATTGACAGATCAGAGTAAGATGTCAAGGTCCCGAAGGGAAACATGCACTTAGGATACACTCTTGACATTTTTCACTGGATACTTTTAAGCTGCTTTTGTGCCTCCTGTTTGCAGATGCCTAGCTCTAACAAAAAATAATTTGTCGAGTACTTGAATTCAAACTGGAGGTTATGAGTTCTGCTGATTAGGTACCAAAAAGAGATCATGCATGCCTGGTTCCTGTGGATATTGAGCCCACCAATGTCAAAGAGCAAGCACTAGAGGAAATCCTGCTAGGAAACTAGTAACACTGAATTGAACAGGCTTTTAACACCATGCTGAAATCGCTGGGACCTCAACTTGAAGAAACAGGATAAAGAATCCATTAAAATGGTCTTTCTGTCACCAAGACTGGTTGTGTGGAAAAAATTTACTTTCAAAATTTAACTAACAACTGTGTCATGATGTATGTACATTAAGAGCCAAAATCAAGAGTACATGGAAAACTTTAATTCTGGGGCATGTAATTTAGTAAGTGCTGGCTCCTGTGACCTTTTGACACTTTTTCAATGTCATTCTTCATGTGTGAACCACCTTTTATTCAATATCAATAGTCCTTTGTGGCCTGTCATGTAAACTTGCTTCAGCACAGGGGGTTTAGTATTACAGAAGCAAAAATATTAGTTTGTTATTAATTTTGTATGATTTAAAAGTCATCTCTCATTTATTTATTCCATCGCTCTGGCATGTTGTTAGGCCTTTTTTAAGCTTCAGCGTTATGTTCAGTGACATTGCCAATTGTGTCACGGCCCAAGACAAATTGTTCTTTTCTGATCTGCTAGTACCCTTTCCTATGAGCTTAGCAGCATTATGTACCAGAGGGAACAAGCACTGGCTGATCAGAAGAGTCACATATTTACATGGTGTCTGGGATATATAAAGTTCCTTCCTCATAGAGCAGCCATGTGTAACTGTTCATTTAAATATCTATTCTTACTTTTCCATCAGAGAGGTGACAAGATTAAGAGCAGTAACAGAGATCTGAATCCTTCCAGGACCCTGTCCAACAGGTAGCAATGGGATTCCTTACATCAGCAAGGCAGGTAAGTAATTTGAAACTTCATCATTTATCAGTTTATAACAAACTTCCTTGCTGATGCTAAGCACTCTAGTAGTCTCAGTAGAGATTTCTACTGTCTTCAATTAACTCTCAGAGTTCATCTCTCTTGTTAGGTAATGAGAGGGACATTTAAAAAAACAACAATGCAATCCAAAGTCTTCTTTCCTAGGCCTGATGCTCCAGGTGGTACAGATCCTTGGAGCATCCTTATGGATGGCTACTCCAAGGACATCACACCTGTATGTGGATGCACTGCCTTCTTGTAGAATATCAAACCTATTTCTAGAGCTGATCTTACATTCTCACTGGCTTTCAATGGCCTGAAATACCTCGATGTCTGGGATGAGGATGCAACTGAAGAGCTTCAGTGCCCTAGTGCTGTGGGTCATTTACACTGAAACAAAACCTGTCTGCAGAGAGGACAGAGCTCTCAGGGCCCATATTTAAGTGAGTTGTGACAATCACCACAGACATCACCACCATCTGCCTCAAAGGAAGAAGCAGTTAATGCCTTTCACTTGTCTGCTCAAACATATGGACAGGTCTGTCTGTGTATACCTGTATGACTGCAAAAGCCAGAGGAAACAACAGTTGCACTGCACATACTCTGGGCTCAAGAAGAGGAAAAGAAAGTGAGGGGAGCAGTACAATGAAAAAAATGTCAGGTGGAGATAAGGAGGTGAAGAAACTGGGAATATGGGATAAATGAGATGGAGACTGTGAGGAAGAGGATGAAAGAAATGTGCAACAATGAATCAATATTTAAAAGGATGGAAATAATCCAAGCCTGAAACAGGTATGTTAGTAGGTCTGACAATAATATTTTTCTCTTCTAGTCCTGTTTCTCTTGAATCTACCTGCTTCCTACTTTTCTTTTTACATCTGCATGGACCAGGGCAAGATAATTCCTGATGTGCAATGGTCCTGGAAGAGACAAGAAGTCTGACAAGAGAGGAAGGAGGAGGAGGAGGATCACAGATAGGCTTTAAATTCCATTTCCCTATTTCTTCAAAAATCTTCAAGACCTTCCAAGGAGGCTTTTGTGCTTCTGCTGGGAGCCAGATCTTTGGGCAATAGGTAAGTTTCTTAATGCATTCAAGAAAAAGACTGCCAGCCAAAATGTGCAATAAACAGAAACTCTCTGTGTAACTTTCATAGCTTCTGTTTATGTATACAGACTCAGTGTCGCTATTAACAACTATAGGCAGTGACACTGAAGAGTTTTTCTGTCATTAGGACCCCTTTTCTCATGATTCATTGCTCTGAGGATCTCTACTCTTCTTGATCTCCATAGTTCTGCAGGTAGGACAGGATTCTCCTGTTTTGCCTTTCCCATGCTTGTACAGTATCAGTGTATTTATCTAATCCTGCCCCAAAGTTTTCAGAAAGTTCTGCCTTGTCTTCCCTTCAACTACTGTACTGGTCTTGGACTCTGAAATGCAAAGTAATGTCTTTTTGGCACACGAGAGAAATTGGGTGAAGGCTAGGATAGCTGAATTGATCGTCAGAGTATGAACCATGTGTCCCTGATGGCTATGATATCAGAGGTCAGTTGGACAACCTTCATCCTGGTAAATGTCCTCAGTGCTCAGGGCCCTCCCCACTGACCCACCACTCTCCACCTGAAGATCTGCATTTTTCCATGCTGCTTCTCCTTCTTTCCCAACACCTACACTGAAACTCCACTCCAGTGTTGGTTTGCCTGGTTTAGAGCTGGATTATTAGACAGAAAGGTGCTAAATAGGACTGCATCCTTGGTTTGTGTGAATTTAATTGAAAATTATAAAATAAGAATACAGAAATGAGGATCTTCTGTGCTATCCTCAAATATACACATCCATCATCCATAATAAATACATACATTTCAAAGAGGAAATTTGGCTGTAATTTCTAGACCCTTAACTGTCTGACTAAAGCAACAAAAAGATGATGAAGATTTTGAAGGAAGATACGTATCATCTTATACAGTTACACTTGAGTGAGAATGTGAGCAAAACTTCCAGAAACTACTTTTATGTTAACAAAGTGACTGGCGTTGACAATTGGAGCATGTGGTGGAAGGACATTGTTGTCAGTGTAAATGGTGGTTACTGGAGAATGGCCGTCACTGAGATAAAAATGAGGTGAAAAGGCTTCAGTTGGTGAAAAATGACATTGGCAAAATTGGTTCATTTCAGTGGAAGGGTTGGCATCGGAGTCCCTAGCTGTCAGGACATGCTATTCACTGGAGTGGGTTATTGGATACATTTTTTGTTTGTTGAATAGTCCGTTAAGGGCACAGATAATACCATTAAGCCTATCCATGAAAAGCCAGTAGAAACACTTAGAAATCAAACATTGAGAGCCCCAGTATTTATTGGCCTAGTTACATGCACACAACTCTCGTCAATGTCAGCTCTGCATACATCTGGCATGGCTTGTGACCCTGAGGTTTTATCCTTTCTGCATTACTTATTGGGCAGTGAAAACAGAGTCTGCAAAAGCCTTAGCTTTTTTTGGAATTAGAAATCTGAGGCATTATTGGAAGCCAAATAAGTATTAGGTCACTGAGGGCTGAACTGCTCCCCATTCATCCCACTGGGGAACCTCAGAGATACTTGCTGCGTTACTGACACCTCTTCTGTGAAAACCAAGGCTTCTGTGTTGAGAGAAATTTCTCAAGCCTTTATTTACAAGAACTAAGTTAATTCTCAGAAGGAATGCAAACCCAGACCTTATCAGGGAGACGGCTAGGTAGATGCAGTTCATTATAGCACAGATCTCTGGGCTCAGGGCACCAGGTGGAGCCAGTGGACACAGTGAGCCTGCCAGAGGACTTGGCCCATGCCAGCCGGTGGCACTCGATGTTGGGAACCAGAAGCTGGCTGTAGTGTGCATAACTAACAGTGCATGAGGAAAAGGTTTAACATCTGGGTGGATGTAGATGCCAGCCATCAGTCCATCTAACATGAAACAGGAATCACGCATGGTGGGTGAGAACAAACATGCTTCTCCCTGAGTCTCTGTGAAATTACCCACATTTAATACCTCATCTTTACTGGCATTTCAGCCTAGATTTTCATGAAGGCTTATGTCAATGCTCCCTCAAGGACAATCCTTCCCCTACATTTCTCACAGTAGAAGACTTTTTTTTGTCCCTTGTCACATTTGTCTGTAGTGTCTCAGGTACCATATTACTGTATCAAGAGCTGGAGAAATTCAGGGACTGGCAGATGACACCTCCCCAACACCCCATCTCTACCCCTCCCCTGGCTGATACAGAGCTTACATGCTGAGAGTTTTCTCTTCTAGTGCATCACCTCCATCCAGCCTCTCTCGACATTTTTCCAGACTCCAGACAGGGGCAGAGGCCTGAAAACTCTGGACAAACTGTGCATACAGTGGATGTAGAGGACAGGCTGCATTTATTTCCTGGTTTATGCTCATAGTAGTCCCTAAATAGGCTAAAAACTACAGGCTTCAGTCAAGTGAGACACGGACAGACACAAATTCTGTAAGATTATTCATTCAGGAATCCAAAATGTGAGGCCATCCTTATGCTGAGATAATGTCTAAACAGTTTTCCTTGTTCTGGTGCGTTTAAAGCCTTGTCTCTGTGTGATCACTTACAGCCTTGGAAAACGAGCTGTGGCAAACCATTGTTGCAGCACTCTCTAGATGCATTATGTTCTGCTGTCCCTCCACACAAACGTGACAGTTGCAGTGATAGAGGACAAGTGGAAAATTAATAGGAGATAATTATTATCTTGCTAGGCTCCAGTTTCTGACTTAAGGAATTTCAAGATCTGACAGATGCAGTGATTTCAATGAAGAACAGAAGGTAGGGGACAAAAGTTTTCTTGTAGTTGCTTGGAAATATTTTCTGATGGTGAACCTTTACTTGATGGTTTGGATTGAAAGTATTCACTGAAAATTGTGAGTGGTTTCCAGCAAGCTGTTAAGGTTGATACGATCAAGATATGTAAAAAATTACAATGAATATAACTGTTTTCGTATCAGTTGTTACTCACAGGAAGAACAAAAACCATGCTGCTGCTGCAGGTTATCTACCAGCAGAACTGTTGATTACAATTGATTTGATGATAGAAAACGTAGCTTTCCAAGAGTATGAATGGAGAGCCAGTTAGTAAAATTCTGGTAATTTGAATACAGAAGTTTAATTAAATAACTGGGGAGGGACTCACTTATTTTTACAGAAAGGACAAGGTAAGGTAGTGAAAAATAAAAGACCAAAATGGGAATCAATCAGCCTAGCAGGATTCTCATTTTGAATGAATCCTTAAAGTAGATATCCCAGTGTACGAGAAGGCTGGGGTAAAACTCTTACAACTGCAGTGGTGATAGGATGCTATGGAGAGGTATAGGTTTTACCTGTCTATGATACTAGATGGTAGGATGGGCTCTGAACAGGGATCTTCATGTCACTGACAAATGCCATTGACATCAGCTAGACCTCTTCCAAGGGGAGGAGAGAGATTCTTGGTGTGCACTGTTTGTTACTGACAGGGATTCCATGTATGCTTATTTACTTTGGCATAAACCAGAAAAAGGTGGCAATTAAACAGCAGAGTTTGAGATTGGCCCTGAGGAATACAGCTCGGTCAATGAGGGAAAAAAATAAAGAAGAAAAAGGAAGAAAAAAAAAATAGTATAAGATAATAGGATAAGCTAGGAATCTGGTCTGTATAATAGCAACCTTTCTCCTAGAGAGAGGAGTAAAAAGTTACAGTACTGTGTAGGTCATTCTTCTACTTGCTCTTCTTCAAGAACGGCAACTAGTCACTTGGAGCAGGCATTTATGCTGAAGTAGGGGTCACACTTAATATTTCAGGTATAATCACAGCTTATAAGGGTCCCCAGGACTTGAAAAAAGCCATGCTTTAGGGCAGAGGATGGTTTCTTCATTATCTGTGGTTTTCTAACTCTAATTAAATTAATCACTTTCTAGACCTGTGTTCTGGGTAGAATATGGCAGTGAAGGATAAAATGTCTGTGTTGATTAATTTTGAATGGCTGCAGCAATTCATATCATTGAGATGCTACTGCATGTCCAGGTTCCTGTAGAGCAGTATGTTGCTCAGATTTTCCTCAAGCCTCAGAAACCAAGATGACTCTACCACTGTTGGCGTGTTCAACCCCAGACAGCATCTAAGCACCATGCAGGCGCTCACTCACTCCTCCCCCTCCACCATGAGATGGGGTTGAGAATTGGAAAAAAAAAAGGTAAATCTTGTGGGTGGAGATAAAGACAATTTAATATGACAGCAAGGGAATAAATAATAATAATAATAATATACAAAACAAGTGATGTACAATACAATTGCTCACCCCCCACTGACTGATGCCCAGACAGTTCCTGAGCTGCGGTCACTGCTCCCTGGCCAACTGCCCCTAGTTTATATACTGAGCATGACATCATATGGCATAGAATGTCCCTTTGACCAGTTCGGTCAGCTGTCCCAGCTGTGGTCTCTTCCAGCTGCTTGTGCATCTCCTTGATGGCAGAGCATAGGAAGTTGAAAAGACCTTGACTTAGTATAAGCACCAATTATCAGCAACCAAAGCATCATTGTGTTATCACATTATTCTCATGCTAAATCCAAAACACAGCACTGTACCAGCTACTAGGAGGAAAATTAACTCTATCCCAGCCAAAACCTGGACAACCGTCTTCTCACTGTATGGGGAGAGCCCATGATGTTCACTGGTTTGCAGATGCACTTGCAAGGATCTGCTCCATGAAAGCAGTTCAGGATCAATGCTGTAAAGCAAAATGTTTGGACAGATAATACATGATTTCAGTCAAAATTACTGTTAAAAGGTAGTCTATGCAGGGTAATTGGAGTGTGTGTTGCATATGCGACAGCACAGTGTAAGCTACTGCAAGTGCAGTGAACCTGAACTATTTTATGTCCTGAAAGATTGGGTAAATATTTCCAAGTAATGTTAGACTTGAAGGTATCTCCTGATAATGCTGTTTTTTAAGCTGTCATAGTTCTCTTAACCTGCTTTTGTATTCCAGGACTTGTACATTGTGAATAATAAATTTCTATGAAATATTGAATAGTTCAGAAATAGAAGGGAAATTTTATACTGAACTTTTTCAATCATATTAAAGAGTTCTTATTACTTTTTACTCAAAATCCAGTTCTAATTCAAATCCATGTCCACTAAAGATCCTGTTTATGTATCACTCTATGGAGTTTTATCTGTGCTTCATGCACAATTGAAGACCATGACAGAAAGAGAATTAGAAAATAACTGAATCAAAAATTCTGGTTCAGACCCAGTACCTACTGTATCTTTCAAGCTGGTTTTCTGCATTGTCATCCTAGAACCCTTATTTATGTAACATAATGACTTAGTTAAAATAGTTTACTTAAATATGTTAAAAAGACAACCATATAGTAGAACTCTACATACATATGTACAACTGAGTAGAAAGAATGTTCTGTTGCCACAATGAAGACCAAATATTAGGTGAGCTACGTTCCTCTCTCTCCCACAGGCTCCCCCTGTGACCTTAGCCTTGGTCCTTGAGATGTCTGAGTGTATTCTCACTCAGAAAAAAAGAACAATATTCTTCCTCCCTTCATGAGCATCTTCTAGCCCAGTCCCAGGTTCCTCTCATAATCACAGACCTTGAGTGTTCATTAAATGGCTTTAAGGGGAATGAGATGCAAGAAGAGGACATAAATGGAGAATGGTAAAACCCTGCTCCATGGTTTAGTGATGGAGAAGCAGTCCCTGGTGGTGGCAGAGCTTGGGGGAACCTTGTGGATGTGCTGAGATACCGTCCCCTCGAGCACCGGGAGCACTAGCCAGGTTTCTCTCTGCCTCACTGCTCAGATGAGCCCTTCGTACAGGTAGATTCACCAGAGCTTTTCCTCTAATTGAAGTAAATTGAATGAACACAAAGGTAAATGTTGACAATGTGTTCATACTTCCATGGGCTTGCTCCTTGTACCTCTTGCGTTTTGTCAAAAAGAACCGTGATGACTGATTATGCATTTGAGTTCCTATTTCTTTACCCTAAAGTGAAGCTACCTACAAGGTTACTGACCAATTTCCTAAAGTGCTGGTAGATCCTTGTTGCAAATGAAACCAACCTCTCTCAAGCAGGTAAGGCGATAAAAATGCGGGCAACGTTTCTCTGGCACAAGTGAAGCACAGAAAGAGGCCACCGTGCATCAAGCAGAAAGATGAAAGCGATGGCAGCTATTAACGGGGAGTAAAGTGTACTACAGCATTCATTTCCATTGCAAGCTGAAAAGACCCTGTGTGGAGAAGCATGGAAATATTTTTTAATATTGTAGTGCCCTGTTAACGCCACTCTTAGTTTTCAAACACTCATATTCATGGGATGTATATTATTAGCCATAGAGCACTTTATGGATGTTAATTTAACGGGGTTTTGTTTTTACTGATGCTTTGATGTTTCCAAAGATCCGCAGATGTGTTGCACATAGAAGTCACAAACTCAGAGCAGGCCAGAATTAATTGAGAAAGCTGGCTCAAAAACAATTACACTGTTTTAACTGGATTCATGTATTTACCCTCATGCTACCTACTATAAGGATTTCTGACGATGTTAAGAGATTTTACCTATGGTTGCAGGAGGTCAGAGGCAGCTGTACAAACTGTTGTCTGTCCTGGGATTAGCTGAGAACCTGCATGGCCTGTGGTGTAAGACAAGTCAGCCTAGGTGCTCGTAAGGGAGCAATGCACAGGAGCAAGACTCCTGGAGTTTGACATGCTGCTGCTTTATCTCTCTTGAGCAGTATCCCTGCCATCACTGTAGCTTTGCTGCTCCATTTTGCTGACCCTTATTTAAGGACACAGGTTCTTCCTCGAGATATATGTGTGTGTGTATATATATATATATATATGTAGAGTTATAGGTGCATGATCCTAGTGCAGATACACATCTTGGTTGCATCAGCAGGTTACAGATGTCAAAGTCTGTAATACATAATCTAAATACAGATGTGTCATAGGTTAGCCTTCAAAGGGTTTTCTGTGCACATGGCATAGGGTTTGCAAAACTGTATGGAATATTATGTAAAAACTGCCAGTACTTTTTAACCACAGGTTCTTAGGGTGGAAAACATATATTCCAGATTAAGTGTATTCAAATAATTTTAAGCAATTCTCACACTGTCATCCCTATCTGCACTGACTTTTTCTCTGAATATGAATCTAGTGTTATGATACCTGTTTACTGTTGTAATATATTTCACATATTCTGAACAAGCTAGGATTGTATGATTTGTTACTGTGTGTTTCTGCTCAAAAGTTTCAGATGTGAAGTTTTGTTGTCCAAAATCACAAATACAGCTATATCACAAAGATTTATTCTGTTTCTCAATGTTTCTGCAACCAGAAAAAAAGAAAAGAGAACTTTTTGTGGAATTACTTTAATGTGATATTCAGCTGTTGGTTGTAGTGTGTTGCAGGCAACTGCTGTGCAGAAACTAATATTCCACAGGGAGAAGTAGACTAAGCTGGAGAGCACAAGCATGGTGGCGGTGAAGAGAAAAAACCTAATCCTGTTTCATGCCCATTTGCTGCTTGAATTTCCCTTTGCAGGCTTAAGAATCCCACACAGCAGGTACTTTCAAAATTAACTCCTTTCAGGGCATCTAGTGTAATAGTACTTAAGTAGGCTTTTCTGGGTTGAATTAGCAGTTTCAATTTTATGTTTGGCTTCAGCATTCACATAACTGTTTCTCTAGGCTGAAAAGCTCAATTTCGCTACCAGTCATGCTCTCTTTGTACCCTTTTCCCACTGCAGAGCTCAGCAACCTTTGGCAGCCTGCTCCTGGCAGCTGGATTTTTTCTCTTTGCCAGGTTCTGCTCTTTGCAAATTCTTTAAACAAGACCATTGCCTAGGAGGTCAGAATAGAGTCTGGGGTTTCTTTTCAAATTTCATCCAGAATAGATAAGCTTAGGGATATATCTAGTATATTTTGTAAAATACAAATAGTCAAGCTGGTTATATGCCTTCTTTATGCTGTGTGTTCCCAGATACCTGTTGATTTTCCCATTTTCCTGAAATTCATAATGTAATACTGTTCCCAGCATTCCTCTTGAAAGTACCAGGATTTGTGTTAAGACAGATTGACCACAGCCTGTTTGTTACAGAGGGAAAAAAGAGCTTTTGGAAGCAGTAAGCTTGCTCCCCCTCCACAAAGCTGCTTAATTTTACACTCTGCTACCAGATAATAGGTATAAAAATGTAAATGCTACCTACAGGGATGCAACACGTTGTGTCTATGGCTTTTACCATTGCATCTGTGAAATTATTTATTTAATGAAAAGGAAACAGTTTTGTTTTCCTCAGAGATCACAGTCATTCCTTAGATACTCAAGAACAAATGTACATTTCAAGGGTGCTTTAACCTGAGGTGTACTGAAGTACTTATGAAAATTTTATAAAGCCTCACGATTTGCAGAGAAAGAGGACAGTACACTGTTTTTTATTACAGAAATGAGTCCAGTGAAACTAGACAGTGGCTTGCAGAAGTCTCTCTGCACATCAGGAAGAAAACGCTGAGATACCCTTCTAAAGAAGGAAATCTTTGGCTCTAATCCCTGTCCTGAAAATGGTATATGTATCTTCAAATAAAATTAAACAAATGAACAGACAAAAGCTTAAATACCATTGTGAGCAGAAACCTGAAGCCATGCCTCTTAATCCTTTCCAGGAAGCACCCCTTAGTACAGGGCATCACAGTCAAGCTGCCTTGTATTTATTCCTTACCTTCATCCTACAACTCATGCATTTCTGTTCTGCAGCCCCTTGTACCTGCAAACACCACAGTGAATATTGTCTGACTTTCCCCATTCCAAACCTATACGTGCCAGAGTACATCCCCAGACCTGGGAAATAAGGCATTTTGCTAGGAATTAAATCAGTTGATACAAACACTCAGTTGACAAGGCTTTGGTGCACCTGAAGTTTAGGACGCCTGCTAACTAAACTGGCATAGAAAAGGACACTGCCACCGATTTTGTCAGCTACCTTGCACTGAACATGCACCTGGCTTCTTTTCAACAACGACATGGAAACTATTTGGTCTTGACAAATACCAGATAAGTACTGTAATTCAAATCCTCGGCACTGAAAACCAGTATAAAACCAATATTCTGAAACACAGAGCAGCCCAGGTTAAACCTTGAAAGAAATCTGCCATGAAACCAATCGCACAAGGTAATTACCGGCACATGAATTTCCTTCATACTGATTAATGACTAAGACACTTCTAATAAGAAAATGCATTGTATCAGAAGTGCATTTACTAAAATGTTTACAACTGTGGTCTCACGCAGGGCCCGATCCAACTACAGAAAGGATCACTCTGACAGGTGTCAGACCAGAGCAGCAGGGGCTTAATAAAAGATGTATATGGCGTGAAAGCCCAAAGGGAAAGGCAGTATTTCAGCGTGGAAAATACGCTCTGACTTTGTTTTTCCTGTTTCAACTCATTCCTGAATTTCCAAGGGCGAGCACCGCGCGGTGGGTGCTGGCAGGAGCGGAGGAGGGTGCGCGGTGAGAGCAGCCCGAGCGGGGGGCGCAAACGCAGGCCGAGAGCTCCACCTGCTGCCGGGCGCGCCGGCGTGCCCCCCTGCTTTACGGGTGTGGTAAAGGTCTCTTAATCAGGAATAGGACATTTTCTCAGAAAAACTTAGTTTCCTTTCTTCCGGTCCCTTTATTTTAATTTTCCTCTCTTTTTTCTTGTTCTTGAACTGGCATCTTGAGAGCACTACCAGCACTTGTGTAATCAAATGTATGCTTTTGTCCAAGGAAAAAATCCCTACATTATCCTGTGATGTTGGACCAAACCTCTCTTGGGTTTCACAGTCTCTTCATTCTATTTCTGCATTTTCAGGGATGATTGTCTTCTGTAACAGATGCGGTGGACAGCTAAATGCACACACCTACTCAGCGCTCTGTATTCACCGGCATCGCTCCCTCCTCTGCCTTTTGGTTTCCCAGCGGCTGGCTTAAGAAGGACATACTGGGGACAGGGCAGCATTGCTGTTTGCCCCGTACAGTGCAAAATGTATCTGTATCTCTGATGGTGTGACTCCCTCCTTGCTATTTTAAAAAGTGACTAGAAGGCTGGCGTACTTTACTACTCTGACAGACATCTTAGAAATGCATGTAATTTATAGCAAAATAAATGGCAGTTCATGCTGTAAAGACAGCTGAATACATAGAGAGGAATAATCTTCTGAAATTTAAAAACAGGAATAGATGAGAAGGTGTAGATCTTACCAAAAAGAAGAGAATGGGCAAGAAGAATATTTTCATAAACTGTTTTCTCTCAGAGCTGAACTGTAAGCACTCACTTAAAATGGACCTGGTGTATAGAATCATAGAACCATAGAATGGTTTGGGTTGGAAGGGACCTTAAAGACCATCTAGTTCCAACCCCCCTGCCATGGGCAGGGACACCTTCCACTAGACCAGGTTGCTCAAAGCCTTGTCCAGCCTGGCCTTGAAGACATCCAGGGATGGGGCATCCACAACATCTCTGGGCAACTATTTGTTATTCTTACTGCAGTGAGTCTTCTTTGTTTAGGCCTACATTAGCTCTCAGTGTGACTCAACAGATTTTTAGAGTGACATAGCCAGTACTGGGGTTTCTAGATTCATGCTACACACATTTACAGGGTGCTCCAGTTTGGCTCTAGTCTGGTCCCATGGACTGGCTGCCTCTTAGCAGTTGGTTCACACTAAGTCACTGCTGGAAGGAAACCCTCTCATTTGTTTTCATCCAAAGTGAAACCCACTCGAGCAAGATGCCCTACTCCACTAGGGTTGGTCTAGATGGTCTTTAAAGGTCCCTTCCAACACAAACCATTCTTTGATTCGATGAGACTATGAAGTACTCTGAGACAGCTTCATGATGTCCACCAGAGGGTGGGAAGTGGGGATGCCTGGGAGAGCCCCATAAAAAGACATACCTGTTGGGATCTAAAGGGCTACCCCATAAACTAAATTAATGCAGAGCTAAACTTTCCACTTGAAAAAGTCAGCATTTCATGCCAAAGATGGTCCTTTTAAAACCTCACTAGGCATAATGCACTGCAGGGTACATGTTAAAAGTGTATTTCAATCCTAGTTATATTCTTAAAGGCAAACATGGATTCTCTTTCTCACTCTGCACCTCACATGCTCTTTCCTTGTTGCGACAGAAGACAAATAATCTTCCCTGGTAGTCTTTTAATTGGTACTCAGCTGGAGATGAAAAGTGGGAATATAATTCTCAGTACAGCTGGAACACCTATCACTGACATCAAGATTTTGTCTCTTGGAGCTCAACTCTCCTCAGAGCACAGTGCAAGCATTTTGAACAGACGCACTTCTCCCTTTCTTCCATCTTAAATAAAGCAGGGGCTTGTCACAGCTGTGTTACCTATACACACTGAATTGTGACAGATCCTGAGGAAAAATATCTTTCATTACCAGTTATGTATTTGCTTCTTAAGGTGCTTCAAATAATGCTGTTTATAACTGACAGTGAAATAGAATCACTTAGATTAAAAACGTGGCTTGAGAATACACAACAGCAATGCCAACAGCATTATCCGCCTGCTATTAACTTCACATGTGCTGACCATAAAAGAATGAACAACAGTATTTTAATGAGGTTTATTACTAAATGTAGGCTTTTATATCGGGCTGGTGAATAATAGTGAGTTTGCATAGAAATGTTCTGTACATCTGATAAAAAAACAGAAGGCTTTCTACTTCAACTGCAAAGAAACCCTGCAAACAATACATATTAGGAAAACAAAGGTCTGCCTGTTGATTACTGTTATTTTGGCAGTGGGATCAGAGTGGAAAAATTGCAATAGTTTGAACAAGAAGGGAGAGAGGCAGGATAAATGGTGATTTTGTCTGCCTGTGGCACTGAACTACAGGCTGGGTATTCTCTTTTCTTCTCTTCCTTTTGACCTTCTCATTTCTCCCCCTATTTTCTAAGGATGCCCTTTTCCTGCCTCCTGTCCCTTCTCATCTGCTCAAGAAGGACAGGGAGGAGAGATGACAGCAATAGGCAGGATAGATGCTTCCCTGTGGAGAGCAGAGGGATGTAGCACTGGGGTCTCTCAGTGGGCTGGGAATGAGAGGGGAGCCATTGCCTCTTCACTGAGGCAGACATAAGAAGAGGCAGAGCAGCTCTGTAGTGAGAGTGGAGGGTGACTCTGTAACCTGTAAATAATAGCTGCCTTCAGCTCTGCCCATCGAGGTCCTCCTTGGACTTTTCAGAATTGGCTGAAGCCAGACACAGACCACCTCCACCCAGGATTGGAGCACTGGACAGAGAGATCTGCAGACTGTCAGTTTCCAACTTCATTTTTGTTTGGTTCAGATCATGCTGGTGGTAACTTCTGAAGTCATAAAAAATGTCAGAAGCTGACATCTGTCAGATTTCAATATTAATTGGCAAAATCAGGCAATGACAAGTAAAGAAAGAACCTAGGGTAATGAGCGGGACCATATTCAGACCATCACTAAGACACTAAGATGGACATCAGTTCCATACTAAGCAGGTAGTTTTCAACCAGAGAGACTATGATTCCCTGCTATCCTGTCACTCCCCAAGGGATCTGGTTGGGGAGTGACATTACCAAGCACATAAACATTGCTCTTGACGGGCACCAAAGCTTTGTGTCTAGCTCTGAGACAACTGAGTGGCTAAGCCGTGCTTGCCTCAAACAGACAATACTGAGTTCGCTGTCAGCTATGTCTGGTGGTTAAAATGAGGTCTCAAATTTAGCACTCTTTAACTTGCTATTGATGTGTCCTTATTCTTCTCTTTACCCGTGGATGACATCTGCCGAGCAACAGCGGAGTGACTATGGACAAGACCCACTAAAAGACTTTCAGTGTTTTTAAAAACACTTCATGGTACAATCCTTGAGTGATTTTGTGATAGCTAACCCTATTGAGGAGAAGGGTAAACTCAGCCCTTCTGGACTCCAGGCTGGTAAACTGCAGTGCTTTCAGTGCCAGAGAATATCTCACTGCATTACTCTGTGCGCACAAAACTCTGAAAGGTTCCTGCTGCCTATACTTGTACCACTGTCAAAACTCATCCCCCTCCCTCCTCCTTCCCCCAACCTAAAGTCTAAACATCCTACCCCTGTCCTTACAGGATGTTATTCCCAGCAGCCTTTTCTAAGACACCATTTCAAACTCTGCAGCACTAAGATGTGCAAATTTATTACACATGGCTTCAATTCTGTGAAGAAATGCTTAGTTTTGTGAGTCTGCAAAGGCTGCTGTAAGACCCAATAGAAAACAAGCATGTTCCTCACCAAATTCTGCCTATTACAATTGACAACTGGGTGGGCAACTAACCTTATTTCAAAATGAACCAATTTCCTAGTTCTAAACATCACACAGCCACTCTCTCACTCCTCCCACTGTGGGATGGGGGAGAGAATCAGAAGTGAGAAAAAGTGAGAAAACTCATGCAATGAGATAAAGACAGTTAAGCAAGGGAAGAAAACCTACACTCATGAGGAAAGCAAAACAAGGAATTCATTCACCACTTCCCATCGGCAGGCAGGTGTTCAGCCGTCTGCAGGAAAGCAGGGCTCCATCATGTAACAGTTACTTGGGAAGATTAAAACCATAACTCTGAATGACACTCCCTCCACCCTTTCTTTCTTCTTCCCCCAGCTTTATATGCTGACCATGACGTCATATGGTATGGAATATCCCTTTGGTCAGTTGGCTTTCCTGGCTATATCCCCTCCCAACTTCTTGTGCACCCCCAGCCTACTCACTGTGGGGTGGTGTGAGGAGCAGAAAAGACCTTGACTCTGTGTCAGCACTGCTCAGCAGTAACTAAAACCTTCCTGTACTAAAACATCCCTGTGTTATCAACACTGTTTTCAGCCCATATCAGCTACTGCGAAGAAAATTAACTCTGTCCCAGACAAAACCAGCACACCTAGAAATGCCATCTGTTCATCTCTCTCCCTGTCTATTTAGACAGAAAGACAGCAACAACAAGAGCTATAGCAGTCGGGGTTCCTTCATTCTCTGTAGAGTTTAAAAGTTGCATGAAATGTATTCTGATTTGTACTTCAGCATTCAGAATAATTTTCAGTTGGACTACTCAGGTATCAGAAAATAAACTGAATGCCTGAATTCCTGGGAACTCTCGATCAAAATGTGGGGGTAGTTATTGTAGCTGTGTGAAAATAAGGAACATTCATCCCCATAGGAAGTATCCACTACCAGTTTTAAAGGATTGAATAACAACAGAAAGCCTTTATCTTAAAATTAGGAAGAAATAATAAATGGCAACAGATAAATTGGGTCTTAGGGTGAAGAAAACATAAAAGAATAGGAAAGACTTGCAACAAGAAATATGGAATAATTCTGAATACATATCCTTTAGAATTATTTATATTTTTAAAAGCATTGAAGGTGTTTTGGTGTTATCATTAAATTACTTTCCTAGAAATGCTTTTAATTCCAAATGAAACATTACATATAAATCTAGTCTTCTTTTCTTTTTTTTCTCGACTGTAATTTTTGTCAACCTACATTTTATATGAATAACACAGGCTTAATGATATACCCTCTGGTAAAATGCACAGACAAAGCTTTCCAGCATGAGATGCAATCACAAATTAATTCTGAAACTAAGCCATGATTCTATCCTACAGGCTTCATTAAGCTTGGTGGCAGCTTTAGGAAGACTAAAATCTTTTCAATTTCTTGTAACACAGGGTTCTGAAGTTATAAAATTTGGAATAAGGTTGAAGGAGAAGAGCCAGTAAATAAGAACATTCTGGATCTTATGTGAGACGTTCAAACAAAATGGAGCAATAGAGTGGTGCTGCAGTCATAAATTTATGACTTGGATGGCAAGGATGTGGTTCACTGATACTTTTGAGTCTTTTTCAACTCCTTTTCCTGAAGGACAACAGTAAAAATAATTAGTAATTAGTTAATAATTAGCTAATAATTTGAAATATGCTTTAAAATTGAGGTAATGTTACATGCTGTTGTTTCCTGTGAAAAGTTAAATGGTAAGACACCTGCATTTGGTCTGTGTTTCTGAAACCTGTGAATTAATTCTGCAGACTTGAGCTTGTCCCTCGACACCACACTGAGAGCTTCCTTTTTCACTTAGCAGTTATATTACTTATTCTAGATGGAATATAGGACCCACACTACTGCCTTTTGCCCTGCATAGTCTTAGGCTGCTGTCCTTGCCTCCTTTCACCATTTTTATACATCATTCATCTGCCTTGGCAGATGTCTCATATTTTTGAGATTCCAGTCTTCTGTATCTTGGCCACCTTCAGTTTTCTTATATTTTTTCTAGTCCTTTTGGCTCCTTTCTCATTTTTTCTCACTCTTCATTTGTGAGTTGGTAGGTTTTTGGTGCCCTGAAAGAAGAACTGTACTTAGAAGGTTACGGTCTTTTTCTACAAATTGGTTTCAGGGATGAATGGACAGGTCCAGCTTTTCTGCCTTTGGGGACTGATTCAGTTTTAGGGGACTGATCCACTGGTTAGCCATGCACAGGCACATCCTGGTGTGGGAAGTGCCCTCAAGTATGCTGCCAGCCTCCAATTGCTCTTCTGGAAGATTGCAGCTATCCTTAAGGTCCTGTTCCATTAGGATGTCTCAGATAACGTCATGCCTTTTGCACGGCACGAAATGTGCCTCTTAAAGCCATCATTTGTCTGTACTTGGATATGAACCTTTTCCATGCTTTCAAGTGAGAAACTGCTCAGTTTAAATCTCTAGCCCTGGAATACAGCAGGAGTGTTTCCATGGACAGGTACATTTGAGAATCCTTTGTAGAAGAGCATTCTCAATTCCTAGCTCCTCGGGATTCTTGCATGGCTCATTACTTCAGTGCAAAAAAAGAGTATTCTCAGGATGAAGAGAAGGCTTTAACAGGGCCAAGAGATCAGGTGTGTCTTAAAAGGGCTGATTCTCCTCCGTCAGCCTGCTCCAGGAGAGTTTCTCATCATGCAAGAGGAGATGTCAAACCATAACTGCTTGAAGTGTTGCTTGTGCATGAGATGAACATTGTGAATGTTTCCCAAATAACAAAACCAGGGAATTCAGTAATTATTCAGTTTTGTACCTGGAAGACCTAAATCCTTCTACAAGTTGCCTGTAGAAGCAAGCCTGAGCTCAGAATAATTTTAGGCTATTCACAAATCCCATAGTGTCTCACAGGAGATGGTGGTGAAGACTTTCTAGGAAGGAGTGATATCCCCATCTGATACCATTCTTCAGGCCATGTTGGTCTGCAAGTGGTGTTACTGATGTTACTTTTCTTTGCAGGGCTGTCTTTGGAGCCAGCTCTGTGGAAACTCTCTGTGGATCCCTGGAGGTACAATTACCCTGTCATGTGAATATACTTGGCAGTCTCCATCTATCCCAGCTGGTATTAGTCTCCATGTTACAGGCTGGAAAACCCAAAGCACAGAGCAAAAAAACCATCATGTTCATGTTTACTCACAAGCCAGAAGAATATAATTTACATACTTCTCTCTCCTCCTCTGTTTGCTGTCTCCTAACTTCTGCCAGAGTACTCATAATTTCAAGCACCTTTATTAACTGCATTCACCGATTTCTTTTTATACTTCTCATGTGAGTTTTATAATATAATTCCCAAGGGGTGGATCACTGTGTAAAGACAGTTGGTCACTATTGTTACTTTAACCTTAACGAAGCTACTGTAAATGTCTCTCTCCAGATTGTTGTAAACCAAGAAAATAAATACAATAGCAATATATGCTATCAACTCTAGATTTGACCTCACTAGGCAAGGATTTTATTTCACAAATGACAATTATAAGTCAGTTGTGTTTGTTCCAGAGTTTATTTATCTAGTCTCCATCCGTATTTTCAACAGTAAATTACAGCCCAGATTTGCTGCCTAGTAGCTAATCACCTGCTTTGATGGCTGATGTTCTTCTGGCAGGCTTTAAATGTAATTTTATCTTTAAGGTCCCATATGTTGGCTAAACGCTCTATTTGTACAGGATAATGGATGGTTCCAGAGAGACTACAGTGCTGTAATTCATTGGAGACAGTCTTTTAACACCATAATACATGAAAATGCTGACTAATTTCCGTTTACTTTTAATTAGTAGTTTTTATCTGTGGTCTTAGAGGATTCAGCTAGAAATTGTTAGACATAAAGCTTTACTGTTCAAGTCATGGAAGAACTACTGACAGAACTACAGTGTAAGTAGTAGAATTCAACAGTTCTTTTAAAATGGCCTTTTTGTACAAAATCCTGTAAAAATGGAATAAAATAAACTGAAATACATTAATAAACTAATTAAAGAAAGGGCAGACTCCAAAAATGTGTCTATGGTCATTCAGTGAAGGTAACTTCTTATAGTTGTTTTAGTTTCTTCATATGCATTTTTTAATGTATTTACATTGCTATATTTTATCTACACATCTACATCAAAATTTTAAATAATTTACAGGCTATTTTCAAGATTTCAAGTGGTAACCTCTCTGTTTCTTGTTCTTTCATGTTATGCTCAGTTCCAAGCTTGTTTCCATTCTAAAAAGAAACTTTCTCACTTGCAGATTCTTATCTTACTAAATTTTCACGGTGAGAGAAAATAAGCGCACATCTTGTGCACAACATTTTTAAGGCAACATGTATCACATATCCAGTATCTATGTGCAATACTCATATGTTAAAGTGACTGAATAGAACTTGAATGACATGTTTTAACTGACCCTAATTATTTTTTCCCTAAGACAATTCAGTTCTCGTTTTTGAGCCTTGTTCAATTCAAATCTCAGAATCAGAACAATTTTTTAAAGTAAAATTTCTCACTGTGGAAATTGTGTTCAGTGGTTAGTGGTCAGTCTTTTTATTTTTAAGTATGAAAACATTTCATTCAGCTTCCAAATGGTGAAAGTGTTTCTTTTTTGCTTTAATTGT
>NW_010240506.1:0-6959 GCF_000690775.1 Eurypyga helias | reverse complement strand
CCCTATTGATTTCTCATTGTCCTGTCTTTCACTTTGTCTTCCATTTTTAGAACAGCTGATCTTTAGAATATTTATAGAATGTTACATAACAATGCTATTTATTCCCATCCCTGTAAATAGAAATGTACCATTAATCTTGTTCCATGGCTGAAAATCTGAGGTGCCCAGTTCCCAGACAGTACTGAAGTTAGCTGGGAACTCCTGTCACAGACGTGACACCACTTGAAGAAAGATGTTTGCTGAAATGTTTCTTTATTATTCTTCTCCAGCTGCTCTTGGGGAAGAAAGAAGGTCATCTGGTACTGTCCATAAAGCTTGCTGACCCATTTTTTCACCATACCTGTGCTGTTTCTTGTCATGTCATTTTTGGCTCCCTCTGAAGTGTAGAGCTCTGTTAAAGTAAATCATCAGTGGTGTGGTGGTTTGACTGTGGTTGGGCACTGGTCCCCACCAGGCTGTTCTCTCATTGCCTCTCCTCAGCAGCACAAGGCGGGAATATCCAATGAAAAGCCCATGGGTTGAGATAAAGACAGGGAGGTTACTCACCAGTTACCATCACGGGTAAACCAGAGTCGACGTTGAGGAAATTAATTTAATTTTTTGTCAATTAATAATGGAGTAGGATAGTGAGAAATAACAACAAAACCAAAATGACCTTCCCCTCATCTCCCCTTTCTTCCTTGGCTCAGCTTCATCCATGACTCTTCTATCGCACTGCTGTTCCGTGGTTGGCCCAGGGAGGATGGGTAATGGGGGTTGTGGTCAGTCTATAACACTTCTCTGCTGCTCCCTCCTCTTCATGCTGTACCTCTGCTCCAGCGTAGGGTCAATCCTACAGGACAGAGACGTTCATGAACTTCTGTGATGTGGGTCTTTCCCCTGGGCTGCAGTTCCTGCCAGAAAACCTGCTCCTGCATGGGCTCCTCTCCACAGGGCACAATTTCCTTCAGGGTATATCCACCTGCTCTGGCATGGGATGCTCTCCTGGCTGCAGGTGGATCTCTGCTCCACCACAGTCCTCCATGGCCTGCAGGGAAACAATCTGCTCCACCATAGTCTGCATGGCCTGCCAGGGGATCTCTGCTCCAACAATTGAATCACCTCCTCTCCCTCCTTCTCCACTGACTTTGGTGTCTGCAAGGTTATCTCTGTCACTTTTCTTACTCCTCTCTTACAGTTGCTTCACAGTGTTTTTTACCCTTTCTTAAATATGTTATCGCAGAGGCACTACCGGTGTTACTGACAGGCTCAGCTTTGGCCACAGGCAGGTCCATCTTGGAGCCATCTGAAACTGCGTGTCCCCAACACAGGGGCAGCTCATGATGTCTTTCTCACAGAAAAGACACCCTTGCAGCCTCCTCTGACACCAGAAAGTATTTAGATGATCCCAGTGATCAAGTTACCAGAAGCTGCTCTCTCCAACTCTTCAGAGGAAAAACATATGCAGCTGTACAAGCAGGGCAGTGGCAATGTGAATTGTGGCGTTCAGTTTGCCTCAGTATTGGACACTACACAAAAACAAAATTAAAATAATTTATATAGAACATAAAAAAAGGGACAAAAACTAATTCAAGACCTGAAGACTATTTCTTATAGCTGAGAAGGTCAATCTATTTGGTTGATCAATGGGAAGACTGAGAAGTGCTTTTTCCTCAGGAAAAAGGAATAATGAAGATGTTAGTGAAGAGCTTTTCAATCCAGAAGAGAAAAGGATCATGAGAATTAATGACTGGAAGCTGAAACCACATAAATTTAATTTGGGAGTATAGCAATGTGAGCCGTGAAAGTGAATAACACTGAAGCAAACTACCAAGCAGGCAGTGGATTCTCCATAATTTTCATTTTTATGAAGTGATGCCTTAAGTATTGTTCTTCAGAAATGTAATTGTTACTACCTCTAGTCAATTTTGCTGAAGATGGACAGGTTTGACTTATTTTTACTCTAGAGTATATCCTTTAATTTTTCTCTTACGTATAATGAAAGTTAACAAGAACCGTACTTCATAAAGGCAGAAAATGAGAACTTAGGGCTAAAGAAGTTTTAGTTATGGAAGGCAGAAAATTTGTAAAGATTTTCTCTGAGAAATGGGATGGCTGGAAGTTAAATTGGAACCAGTAGCTGCCAAAACCTTCCTTGAGTCTATGTGTTGAAGCTAAATCATATCACAATTTTTCTCCCTGCTAACAATTTCCCTTAACTAGTGATCTCTGTGAGAGCACTATTATTACTAATGAAGACATCTAAATTGAGAAACCAGAATGAAGGGAATAGAGAAAATGTCTTTGATATTTATTCAAGAGAATTCTCCAAATTTAGGAATTGAGGTGACAAAGTAGTGGGCTTAGCCTGTGGCAGAAAATCCAGCTTGATTTTAAAAGGACTTTTGCTGAAGAAATTTTGCTTCAGAGATGACCATAAAGTAGCAGCCAACTGAAAGAGCAGAGAATTGACTGAATTGCTTCTATCCATGTTTCTTTCTATTCAAATGGCACATTATGCATTTCTATCACAGCAAGAAGTCTGTGCCCAACAAGTCTGTTGCTGTATCACAGCAACAAGCCTGCGCCAGAAGAACATAGACCATCCCTAGCTGTTTTTCCAGCTCTGCCCTAAAACAGGGAAAGCGAGACCTTGTTAGCTGACCCCAGGGACACTCACAGATCTCCTTCACTGAACTGTTTCTGTAACTCCACAGAGCTGATCAGTATATGTTCATCATCATATATGCTAGTCCAAGACACTACTTACACACAGTCTTAAATTTAAGAGTATGAAGATACTTCCTGATGTGAACACAGGCTACAGCAATCTGTTTTTCATTCTTTTCTGCAGACATTTCTTCTGAAGGGAGTGCAGAAAAGCAAAGCAGGAACAAATGGGGCCATTATGCCTGTTCACTGAAACCTTTGCTCTATGGTGTACTATGTGTTTTCTGATTTTAGTGCCCTGTGTTTGTGGAAACTGAGACAGGGTCCTCAGCTGTGAGAGACCTATTCATTGAATTCAAGGAGAAGTGGGCACTGTAGCATCCTGGGCCATGTCTACCATGGTTAGGAAACTCCTCTTTAACTGCAACTCTCAGTAAGAGCTGAGTTTTAGGAAATCCTGTACCTCCCACCACAAAGACAGAAAACTCTTTCCAGTTCTTTAGCAGGACCAGATGACTTCTCAGACTGAATGGGGCCTTTCACGTGACTCAGAAACACAAGCACCCCCCACTCTTGGTGTAGGGTACATCAGTGGATCTATGGAGATCCTTCAGAGCCAAAGAAGTTGTGTGGAAGAAGCTGAATATTTCACTTATTCCTTTGATCCCCTCAGTTCACAAGGAAATTAAGACCTGCACAGGCAGGTCTGCGGTTCTGGCTGGCTGGGGTACATCATGGTTTCTACAGGACCTGCCTTTTAAAGGCCACCTTCTGCTGCAGCTGCCACAGATCTGCCAAAGCCCTGCAGATGGAGACAGAATAGACTGATGCAGTATGATTTTTTTCTGTATTAAGTGATTTTCTTCATAGGCTTCAAAGGCAAAGGAAGGAATTCAGATGTTCCAGAACAATCTAAACTAATTTTTGTTAGAGAACAGGAGTTGATAGATTCTGGAGGCTTCTGCTACTAGAGCTGGGAAGAGCAATGGTCTACAGAAGCAACCTGTTTTGACTGCAATTTGCAAATCTCACTCTGCTGGTATAACATCCCTCTGGTTTAAGTTGTATAAAGTGTAAGAAGGGCATGCTGTTCGGGCACGATTTCTCTGGATTTGGGAAACTCTTTGGTGACTGGATGTTGACATTGTTCAGCAGTCATGCATAGTGTTCTCTCATATTTTTGAAATCTGAAACATGTTTAAATACTGTGTTTTTTCAAAAGCAACACTTTTCAAATGCTTAATGACACAAACAAAACCTATACTGATACAACACCAACAGCTGTACTGAAGTCATAGTAATGGCTGGAAGTGGGAAGGCCAGAGTGCATCTAGAAAGTACCAAAACCTAGTATCCTGTCTTCATCCAAGAGCAGATCCTTAAGAAAAGATAAATATAAAACCGAGATAAACAGAAAATGAAACATCCCTTTATGCTTGCTTCAAGCTGTCAGGTTTTTGAATGAAATACTGCACCTACATTTATCCAGGTTGGCTCTACTTCCATGATTTCATCTCTTCACTCTTAAAATCCATTTATACTTTTAGCATACAAATCATCTTTATTTGGCAATGAGCTCTATGGCCAAACTGCAGATGTGAAAAGTTCTTATTTTAAAAAAATATTACTTGGTAATATAATTTGGTGCCTCCTAATTCCATTGCGATGAGAATCAGTGAAAAAACATCCAGCAATTTTTCAGTATGATAAATAGTGAATGCACATTCACTGTGTCCTTTACTGTCTTTCTGCATGGTATGGTGTCTTATATATATCTGTGAATCACCTTGTCCAAGCTAAAAGCTTTAGCTGGCCTTCCATTGTCTACTCTTTTTGAATTTGGGCAAGGTTACTAAACACTGACATTCTCACACTAGAAATGCTCTGTACATCACGGATTCTCAGCCATTCATCACCCCTTGCTTAAAATCAGCACAAAAATAAGATTTCTCCAACATCATGAACAGGAAGCAATACACAGTCAGCTCAGTAGAGCACTTAGCTGCATAAATATGCTATTCAAATGCTTTTGCATGTTAAAACAGGAAAACGTGCACATGAAATTCCTAATCACTGTAAAAAACCATTTTATATGCTAACATTTTTTTTTCCTTAAAAGATCCAAAGGAAGCATGTTCCCTTGGAATTACAGCAAAATATGGATTATTTTCTTGACATCATTTAGGAATTTTGGAGTTGCATGTTAAGGCAAAATCGTGCATCAGCAGAATTAATGCTGGAAATGTTACAGGTCTTTGTCACAGCCACTGTTATCTAGTCATGATAAAAATAAATCAGGAGGATGGGTTCGGTAATTGGTCACAAGGACCAACATCCAAAGATAAATAGTCTCGTTGTGTACAGGGTACATTGCCCCAAGCTGGTATTACTGTGTAATTTTTGCAGATTTAAATTCTTGCATTGACAGGTTTTTCTGAAGAACTGCACTTTTGATGCTAAGTGCTACAGAAGCTCCTGTAGAAGAAGGCTAAGGAAAGGAAGGGGCAGGCATGATAGAAAAAACTGAAGACAGCAGAACCTAATGGAGCACAAAATGAATTTTCTCTGCCGGGGCAGCATTTGGCAACAAGGAAAATTTGCAAGTATTTTGAGGCTACAGGATTTGGGACCTTTAGGGCTTTGTCTTATTACCAACATAGTTACTTAGTCCAATTGCACAAAATATTTCAAGCAACTAGTTAACATCAAATGACAGCAGAAATGAAGACAAAGAGCAGAAGATACTTGCACAAAAATAAAAATGAACCTGGATGTAACAGCCATAGTTGCAAGCATACTCATATGTGAGGGCTCCAAAAATTTCCAGTAGCTGTAGATGTTTCCATCTTTTTTTTATTCTGTTCATCCAGACCTGACTGAATAGATGCTGAGTCAATGTAAGAACCTTTCCTTCAGCTCCTGGGAAAGAATGAAGAGAAAAAAGTGATACTAAGGGCATTAAAAAAAGCTACTAACTAAACTCCAGAAACTAAGGCTATAATGGGCATTCAAAATAACTAAATAACCAGTAGCCTGCTAGGATTTATGAAAAAGGAAAGAAGGATTAGGTAGAGCTGGAAAGAGAGATATAACAAGTTATACAAGGGTGAATAAGTGAAGGGAGAATAGAAGAAGGAAGAGAAACTGAGGGAACAGAAACTTTCTGTATAGAGACTAAAGAGACAGATTTGGAACCTGGTAACAGAAAGAAAGGAGAGTAACAAGGAGGGAAAGAATACTGAAGAAATAAGAATACAAGTAGCAAAGAACATAAAAAAGAGTGAATGAAGAACGAGTAAGATACATACTCTATTTTTTTTTCTAACAATGCATTTCCCTGCAGAAGTGTCAGTACTGTAAAAGTAAATCCACAGTGATTTTGCACAGCCCAACTATAATAAATAAGCATTGCCTTTCTTCTGGTCACAGACATAATTGTCCTCATTTGTTCAATATTTTACTTTGGATGGAAATTTGGACCTCAGAGCACTGGTACAACCAGCTCTTGGTTTTTATCTGGAAGCAATTTTAGAAACTACCCCGTTTGACCTGCTGATGTCATACAGCAAGGGCCTAAGACCAAGTGTGGACTGACAGCCTGTTTTGAATATCTGGCTTTTGTTCTTGCTGTAACATGATTCTAATGTATATAGGTCAGAAAGATTTAAGTAAAGCACATACAAAAAGTACTAATGTCAAATAGACCTCCCCCTTTCCTACGGTTTAATGAAAACAGTCTTAATATAGATTATGCATTGCATGAGATTTGTTTAACTCAGTAAAATCCATCAGAGACTATAAGCATATCATTGTTACAGTAACGTGTCATTGCCTGGCATCACTATGAAGCATTTATGCCTAGCTGAGTAACTTATAGTGCATTTACCGTAATAGCATATTTGAGTTTCTTTTGAATATAACAGTGTGTTGCAGAATCTTGAATGTGAGGAAAATTAGAAAATTCTTGTTACTTATATATTTATTTTCAGCTACTCTCCCATCTTAATTCCATCTTGTAACTTGGCTTTAGATAACTAGAAAACCATCAATAACAGACAATGGTAAGATTTTTCTAACTCTTATTCTGGACCACCCTTCATAAAGAAGTCATGGAGGTATGGGCTGAAAGAGTCTTGTCTACACCAAACTGTTTACAGAAAATCTTCCGGCAAAACTCATGAAATGTGTCGCAGACTCAGATTTTTTTCTAGAGAAAGTGTAAGTGCACCCTCAGCAAGTTTGCCGACGACACCAAGTTGTGTGGTGCGGTCGACATGCTGGAGGGAAGGGATGCCATCCAGAGGGACCTG
>NW_010240505.1:0-1858 GCF_000690775.1 Eurypyga helias | reverse complement strand
AACTGTCTGGAGGGCCGGGCCCAAAGAGTTGTGGTGTGAATGGAGTCAAATCCAGTTGGTGGCCAGTCACAAGTGGTGTTCCCCAGGGCCAGTTCCCCAGGGCTCAGTACTGGGGCCAGTTCTGTTTAATATCTTTATCAATGATCTGGATGAGGGGATCAAGCGTACCTTCTGTAAATTTGCAGACTACACCAAGTTGGGTGGGAGTGTTCACCTGCTTGAGGGTAGGAAGGATCTACAGAGGGATCTGGACAGGCTGGATCGATGGGCCAAGGCCAACTGTATGAGGTTCAACAAGGCCAAGTGCTGGGTCCTGCACTTGGGTCACAGCAACCCCATGCAACGCTACAGGCTTGGGGAAGAGTGGCTGGAAAGCTGCACAGCAGAAAAGGACCTGGGGGTTTTGGTTGACAGATGGCTGAATATGAGCCAGCAGTGTGTCCAGGTGGCCAAGGCAGCCAATGGCATCCTGGCCTGCATCAGGAACAGTGTGGCCAGCAGGACTAGGGAAGTGATTGTCCCCCTGCACTCAGCAGTAGTGAGGCTGCACCTTGAATGCTGTGTTCAGTTTTAGGCCTCTCACTCCAAGAAGGACATTGAGGTGCTGGAGTGTGTCCAGAGAAGGGCAACAAAGCTGGTGAAGGGTCTAGAGAACAAGCCCTATGAGGAGCGGCTGAGGGAACTGGAGGTGTTTAGCCAGGAGAAGAGGAGGCTCAGGGGAGATCTTATCACTCTCTATAACTACGTGAAAGGAGGTAGTAGCAAGGTGGGTGTCCGTCTCTTTTTCCAAGTAGCAAGTGATAGGACAAGAGGAGTCTGTCCTATCAGACTGCCCAGGGAAGCCCAGTGACCATCCCTGGAGATATTTAAAAGATGGGGTGCTTAGGGACATGGTCCATCCAGGGAGTTTCCTAAGAAGACTCAGTGAGCCCCACGCATTATGGCTGCCTCCATTAAGAAACTAAGGAGGGTAATCGTTGTAGGCGATTCCCTTACGAGGGGAACAGTGGGCCCAGTATGCCGACCAGACCCATCACGCAGGGAAGCCTGCTGCCTCCCTGGGGCCTGAGTTAGAGACATCACTAGTAAACTCCCTGGTCTGGTACAGCCCTCTGATTATTATGCACTACTGGTCATGCAGGTTTGCAGTGACAAGGTTGCAGAGAGAAACACAAAAGACATCAAAAGGGACTTCAGGGCACTGGGGTGATTGGTTGCAGGATCAGGAGCACAGGTAGTGTTTTCCTCAATCCCTTTAGTGGCAGGGGAGGATACTGGAAGGAACAGGAAACCACACCTGATCAACATGTGGCTCAGAGGCTGGTGCCAATGGTGGAATTTTGGGGGGAGGTTTATGCAGCACGGGGCCTGCTGGTGACAGATGGCGTTCAGCTGTCTCAAAGGGGAAAAAGGATTCTTGCCCATGAGCTGGTGGGGCTCATCGAGAGGGCTTTAGACTAGGTTTGAAGGGGAAGGGGACAAAACCACCAGTGCCACCAACAGATGCCCAGAGGCTACAGAAGAATTACAGGTCACCAGGGAGAGCACCTGGCAAACAAAATAAGAGAATTCCAGCTGCTCCAGTCCACAAGCCAACTTCATCGAGGGCCCACCTTAAATGCCTCTGTGAGAACGCACAGACCATGGAAAATAAACAAGAAGAGTTAGAGGTGTGCACACACATGAGGGTTTCTAGTGGCCCCGGTCCCAAAGCCAACTTCATTGGGGGCCCATCTTAAATGCCTTTACGCGAATGCACAGAGCATGGGAAATAAACGAGTTAGAGGCATGTGCACGCACGAGGGGCTATGAACTCATTGGCGTAGCGCAGATGTGGTGGGATAGCTCCTATGACTGG
>NW_010240504.1:42595-42841 GCF_000690775.1 Eurypyga helias | reverse complement strand
GGGCGGAACCCAGCCCCCCTTGCCTCGGTTCAGCCCATCCCTCCGGAGCCCGGGAGCACCCCTCCTCCCCCTCTCGCAGTATTCACCATCCCTCCCGGGGTTTGCATCATCTTTGCCAAAAGTGGGGCAGCTCCCGGCTGGGACCCCCCTGCCTGGTCCACAGGTCAGGGCACGAGTGACACCAAACCACGGACACAGCAGCAAGCCAGATGGACCGGGGAGCTCAGCCGAGGCAGAGAGCCCCGA
>NW_010240504.1:41891-42202 GCF_000690775.1 Eurypyga helias | reverse complement strand
CCCCCCTTGCTCTAATACGGAAGCCCAGAGCCCCCCTTACTCCGCTAAGGAAGCCCAGAGATCCCCTTGCTCCAATACGGAAGCCCAGAGACTCCCTTACTCTGCTAAAGAAGGCCAGAGACCCCCTTACTCCATTAAGGAAACCCAGAGACCCCCCCTGCTCTGCTGCTGACTGTCTCTGTGGTCTCTGTACCCGTAAATCAGTGCCACCGTTCCAGACAAATGCAATTAAAGTTGCCCCTTCTCTGGAGGAGAAGCACAAGATGGCTTTTTTTTTTTTTTTTTTGTGGGGGGGGGGGGCCAGGGTGGGC
>NW_010240504.1:37432-41760 GCF_000690775.1 Eurypyga helias | reverse complement strand
GAGCTCAGCCATGACAGGGGGCTGGCTCCAGGCCTGCACACCAGGTCCCTTCCCGTGCCAGCGGACCCGCACATGTACTCACACATCCAGTGCCTCAGGAATGCTGCTCCGGGGCTCCTGGGTGCTCATTTCCACCTGGACATAGCTTAATGTTTAACTAATCCAAATTGCATCCCAGTCCTTGTTCTTCCCAGCCTGTGGCATCCTCTGGAGCCTTCCCAGCATAAGGAGGGCTGTGTCCTCTTCCAGCACGGAAGCAAACAAGGTGAGGGTGGGCAACCAGCCCCCACCTGCCCTGGAGGGAAATGCTGCTGGCCTGCACCTGCAGCCTCAGGCAATCAGCTCAGCTGCCTGGGGCAGGCAATCAGCTCAGCTGCCCGGGGAGGAATTGAGCGATGTTGTTACTGATGGGGAAACCGAGGACCTGAAAGGAATGAAGCGGGAGTGAGTCAACAGCATGGCCGGAAACAGGGTTTTATCATGACATGATAAACCACCTTCCCTAATAGCCTGGATGGCAGGATGGGAGGAGGAAGATGTGAGCCCCAGGCTCTCCCTGCCAGGCAGTAACCGGCTTTGAGAGGCCATGCCGCTGCAGGCTGCCTCAGCTTCTCCTTCCCCATCCGCCACTGGGAACAAAACAGCACGGGATTGTGACAGTAAAGGCCTTTCCATCAAAATGCTGCTGGGAAGGTCATCTCCTGGCCCTCTTTGTCCGTACATCTTCTGCATGGAGCTGGAGTTACTTGATGAAACAACAGATCCGTATCTTCCACACACCAGATGCCCCAAGAAAAGGGCTGACAGGGCTTTATCCTCTAGACCACCTTCTTGATCTCAACCCCTTTCCTGGACAGGGAGTCAGGAGACCCGCACTCTCCTCCTGGCTTCCGCTACTGCATCGCCATCACCCGACAGCATCAGCTCTCCGGGCCTTGACTTCCCCAGCTATAAAAGAGCAGAGCAATGCTTTCCCCACCTTTGCAGGTACACGGCATCCGCTCCCAGAGGAAAAGTTCGCACTCAGGCACCAGAGGCTACAACTGCTAGTAGAACCCGTACCCCAGCTACAACAGCCGACCCCCACTGCTAAGCCGTGGCCTAAACGCCAGTCCACTTGCTGCCAGGAGCATCAGGCCGTTTTGTCAGGGATAACGCACACCATGCAAGATATGCTTGCAAATAAGAAGCGGAGCGTAGGTGGGTTAGTCAGCACAAGAACACACAGATCCTTTCTGGCTCCACTTACTGAAACCCAGATCCTCGGAGGTAGCTCATAAAAATGCAAGCCACAGGACTATGAGTATATGCAATACCAGAATTAGCATCACGAGGAGGCACTTCGGGCTGTTGTCCAAACTGAAATCAGTGTTGTACTTGCAATGAATTAAACACCCACCTTTTTGCGCCTGCTGCAAACTGCAAAGTGAAATCATGAATGAGGGAGCAGCAGCGTCAGGCGGTGCGTGCCATCGCTGCTCAAAAAGACCCGACAAGCATTCCAGAAGCACCTTCCCTTTGCTTCCTGTGCCCTCGAACGTTCCTGGGCCAGCAAGAGGCAGAGCAGGTTTCTTTTTTTCATGTTATATCAGTTAATCTCAGCCAGTGGAGTAATTACTTCCTCAACATGATCAGTCCTGCTTTGCAGCAACTGCTCTACAGAGCTTCAACCCAGAAGCCAGGTTGTGCTCAGATTCCCTGTTGTGATGCAACACTTCTCTTATCCCAGTCTCAACACAGAGGGGAAATTCAATTCTAGTAACAGGTTTTGTAAAGGTTTCCTTGGGGTGGGCTTGGGAACAGGCTCCTTCAAGGCTTTTGCCGGTGTTTGGGTTGGCAGCTGTGGCCGGGGGCTTGGGTCTGAGACACTGTCCAACAGTTTTCCCCCCTCTCCCTTTTGCCAAGAGCCCACAAGGGCAAATCTGGGCTGACACCCTCAGGAACTCCAACATGTTATCCCAGCAGCCGTGTGCGCTGGTGTGATGGGCTGAAGAGCTGCATGTACGTTTGGAGATGGGAGCAACGATGCCTTTCTACAGCTCTACTCAGCCCAAAAAACCCACCACCAAACAAGCTGATAAGAAAACAACCTCCTTGAATCACTGAACCTGACTGACAAAAGATGTGATGCTTCCTAAAAAACAAGGTAAACTCTCCATACAATGGGTTGAATTATTCTAGGCTGCATGTAAGACGCTGAGCAACCCAGCGTGAATGAATGCGTCAGGCAGCCGGAACAGCAGCACATGAGAGAGATGTTCACCTCATGTATTTTGGGGTCAAGAGTTTCAAAACACGCCGTGTGATTTGGAAAGCTTGGCTCCACTTCTAGGTCAAACGTCACCCTGAGATCTTGGCCCAGTTGTTACAGAACCTGTAACACTTGTGTAAAAGAAGGAAGTGCTCACCTACATGTTTTCCTACGTCCAAGTGAAATAATTCACACCCCTCCTCTGATTTAGCTGGAGTCAACGTGCTTCCTCCTTTACTGAACTCAAACTGCAACTGAGGTGGGGAGGGGGCTGCAATGAAACGACCAGGCTGAGCCTCCCAAAATGCACCTGTAGCTTAACAGCACACAGATAACCTCCTTGAAGGCAGCAGGTATCATCATCTGCTTTGCAGATACACTGGGAGACGCAGGGAGCGATGGGTGACCTGGCTTGAGCATCCCTGTGAGGCAGGAGGACTCCCTCAGGGACATGGAGCGGGGAGGTCATGGCGATTTGGGCTGGGGATGCTCGGTGGCATTTCCCCCGGATCCAGTGCCGGCAGCTGCCACCACCACTGCCGGACTGGAGGAATGAGGGTGGCAGATGGAGGAACTGGTTTGGCAAACAGCTCGTTACTGGGGATCTGCCCATGTCAGCGCCTGAACGTGACTCAGGCAGGCTGGGCGCTGGCTGGAGGTGCAGCATGGGGAAGGGGATGAAGGGCATTGCCCCTTTCCCTAAACCAGCTACCCATCATCCGCAGGTTCACACCACAGCTCCCCCCCAAACTCCATCTCTGACAATCCCCGGTCCCCAGTCCGGGGTGCCTGTAGCTTCTCTTCAGCACCGATGGGCCAGAGAGCAGGAACATGTAAAGGGAATCGTGCTGAACAGCTCTGGTCTCAGGGGGCAATTTTTAGCTGCCCTGGGAAACAGGGCTCCCCTGTCCCTTCCCCAGCTCTGCCCTTCAGTTCCTTTGCAATCACGAGCTGGGCATGTCAGCCCTGTGCTTTATTTGGCTCATAGTCTTATGGCAATATTTGTTTAGGGCCCTAAGATCCACGCAAGGGACCACAGAAACATTTTCCCATTGTGCACAAGTGTCGGAGCTCTTGTGTTCTTGTGACCCCCTGCAAAGGTCAGCACACTGGGAAACTCCTTTAGCACTAAGCCTGTGCCTGGGAGTTCACCACAGCCAGCCAAAAAAGGCCCTGCTAGAAGGTGTGAAAGGGAAGGGAGTCCTGGAGCTGCACAGAAAGCAGCTGTGGGGAGTGACTCCGTGGGAAGGCACAAAGATGGCACGGCACGGCACGCTCCCAGCCATGGTCCAGCAGCCTGCCTCCCCTGCACACCCATCACGGAGCAACTCACCGCTCAGGAGCCTGCCACGGGGTCTGAGTGCTTGGGATGTCGGTGTTACCTGTCTGAAATTCAAAACCAAAGCGGATCCTTCTCCTACCAAAGAAAACAAAAGGAGAAAAATTAGATCCTGTACAAAACCATCCTGTATTCAGTGACGTTTATTGGCCAATCTTGGTTTTGGAGCGTTCACAATACAACTGTAATATAAGTTTCAGCAAGAAAATGAGCACAGCCACAGAACAGTCCATGTCACACCTGAAATACAAAAATTGAAATACTCTGATAAAACAAATCGGACACAAGACTGATGGATACAATCGTTTATTCTTTTTTTTTTTTTTGGTACCTTTCTGTTTATTCCAGAAAAACTTTCTATAAAAAAATCATTGCTTCTTTTGGAATAAATCTTTAAAATCATTTCTTTTAAAACGCATCTTCCGTTTGTACAACGCTAGTTAAATATATTATTGGTATTCTGCAAATGAATCACGTCAGAGAACATTCACAGTACGTGTATCCTGGCCGCTTGGATCTGTTTTTCCCGCTCTAGGACAAGCATGATGCTGGGGATGAAAGAAGGCCATGAGGAAAGCAGAAAGTGGGGTTGGTAGTGTTTGTGCCTACAGACATTGCGAGTGGGGAGCGCGAAGGGGACACTCCAGACAGATTTACGCTGGTGAACGCAGAGTTTGGCCACGTAAGGCCAGGCCGGCCCCTTCCCCACGCCCCGGGACACACACACTACATCTTTCA
>NW_010240504.1:36074-37403 GCF_000690775.1 Eurypyga helias | reverse complement strand
TTCCCTAACGTTTTCCCACCTGTTCCTAGCCTGCTCTGGGAGCTCTGGCTCCTGTTTATGCTATCCTGATTTCTGACTGAAGGTAAGTCAAGGGGAAAACACGCAAATAAAACCTTTGAGAAGCTTGGGAAAATGGCCTTCTAATTTTTCTTTTTTCATCATGGTAAGGGAGAGGGAAAAAATCCACTTATTTTGTCCTTAGTCTCCAAGAGACAATGTAGTTTGGTTATTTAAAATCTTAACATAGATCTGGCAATGGGCTGAGCCAGGAAAGGCGTGTGCGTGTGTGTACACAGAGAGTGAAATTAAATAGCTCTGCCTCAAAGTTTTATTGTTGTCCCCTAACATCGACCTTGCTTCACACTTCACTGACGTTTCTTTAACTAGCTGGGGAGACGAAGGAATACAGCCTTTCCCGAGGGCACAGCCAAAACTCCATTTTCCACCAGAACTGGTAAAAATACCCCCAAAAATTGCAAGAAAAAGTGTCTGGAAGACAAAGAAACAGTTTCCTTTTGTCAAAATTCCCCATCTGCGAGGAGCGCCAGCTACTTCGCAAAGCAGTGGATGGGAGAACCCATGAAATGTAAAAAATGCTGGAGAGCCACAGACATTCCCAGCATTTTCATTGATGCTACTTTAAAAACCCAACTTGAGAGCTGGCTGGCGCTCCAAAAGCTGCAGAAAGCCTGCCCAGGGATGAGGTGCGGAGCAGGCAGGGAGCGATGCCATCGGCAGCGGGAGCCCCTTGCAGTCAGGGAGGAGCAGGACACTGCTTGGGGCTTCTAGAAACTGGGGAATCCAAGGGATTTTGGTCCTCACAAACCCAGCCATACCCCGCAGTCCTCAAGGAGACCGTAACCCCATCCCGGAGATGGAGAAGGGGGATTTGGCTCCTGGCACCGATCGCTGCCAGCCTGCAGCCCCTCTGCTCTGCAGGCAGCGTGCCGGGGGAGGCCAGACCCCGGGGCCTCAGCCAGCCGACACGGGAGCTTGTACAGCAACCCGTGCTCGGCGGGGCACCAAATATTTACACACGCTATCGCCCACCTGAATAGGAATCAAATATCCACTGAACGCGGTGCAACAGAAGGGGTTATCTTAAATTTGGGCTGTTAATGGCGCACAGGGCTAATAAATAATAGTGTCTCCTTTAGGAAGGATTTGCAGGAGGAAAGGCAAAGGCTGCGAACGACTAAACAGCAGGTAACAGGCCCTTTGTCCTTCCTATCTGATCCCGGGTAAAGCAGTGCCGACCACATGGTCATTGCCAGGTCTTTTCCCCAACCTTTCACCCCGGCAGTTTCCATAGGTGACCTTGCTCTTCAG
>NW_010240504.1:30211-36062 GCF_000690775.1 Eurypyga helias | reverse complement strand
GTGGGGGGAGCGTGAGCTGAGACCCACCGGATCCGGCGGGCTGGCGTGGTCTGTCGCCGTCCTCCCGGTGCAAAAGCGGGATGTTCGTACCCAAGGCAATCTCAGTGCATGGGGATGGCAAAGCCAAGGAGGAAAACCACACCAAATCAGGTCAAACATGTCCTGAATGGGCTTCCCAAGAGAAGTGGAGGGGGTTCCTGCTCCCCCAGGTCCGATCTGGGCTCACAGACCGCGGTGGGGGCTCTGCATCCCCAGGCACACCAGCACTCTCTGCCCCATGTACCTGAAGGTGCTGCCGCAGAGGCACGGAGATGCCATGTCCATAAGCTGGCCTGCCCGCTGAGCTGCTAGTTCCTGACGGGAGCTGGCTGCTCTGGGAAATGGAAGTCTGCACCACAGATCCCTGCCATGCCAAGGAAATTCCTGTACAAAATGCCTTTGTGAAAGAAAAGATGTCAGTGTGCGAGTTCAGATTTGCTCCAGCCACCACCTCCCTTGGCGAACCTCCTATGGGGCAGGAGCCGGGTGTAGGAAAAACCCTACCGTGACACGGGGATGAAATGCGTCACTGGGGGCTATTCATGCTCTTCCCTATCAAATGGAAACAATTAATGAGCTATTCAGCCTGCTGTATGCTGGACATACCGAGAAGGGAATGGAGCAGGGATGGGCAAACCTCAAACAATGCAGACGTCTGGATGCTTGTCTAGGACAAACCTGAATTAACAGCTTTGGTCTGATGGGGGAAGCTCAGAGGGTGCATCAGGCACTGGTGCAGGGACGAGTCGTGCCAGAAGCTCCGGGGTCTTCGCATTTATCCCCACGCTTTGTGTTTTCTGAGGATCACACGAGAAACGCCGCACAGCAAGGCAGAAATCAGAGCCCTCGCTCCCTGCTCGATGGGGAAACAGCGGCATGGAGGGTTACTGTCTGCTGAGCAATGCCTCCCAGGCTGGGAGCGTGATGGGTTAGGACATCTGCATGTCCTGCCAGTCCCAGTGCCAGGTGACAGTCACAGCACCAGCCAAATACAGAGTCCCCTGGCCACATCCATAGGGACCGGAGAGGACTAGTCATCCAGGACAGCCAAGGAAAGGATGTGAATATGATACAGTAGAGACACTCCTGGCAACGCTCACACGCTGAAGACGTTTCAGGCTGTTTGGAGGCTGTGGGGGAGAGGTGCAGCAGGGCCTCTTTGCTCAGGATGGATTTGGCACGTTCCTGAAGTGTACAGAGGGGAAAAACGCACCAGGAGCAGTCCTCGGCCAGCAAAGCACGCTCAGGTCTAAGCATGCACCTCAGTCTCACGGCATCGATCTGAGTCAGGGCTGGCACAATCCGGCGTTGGCTACCAACGTAGAGGCCAGGCAAAGAGGTTTGAGGGATGATTTGTTTCTCTCCGGGTCTATTTCTGGTCCCCACAGCTGAGCTGTGGGAGGTTTGGCACCTCTCCTCCTTCCTCTGGGTAGAAATGCACTGAGGTGGGTGTGTGCAACACTTTGGTACGGAGAGGCTGCACAGCTCGGGCTCTGCCACATCGCGTGGGGCTCAGCAACAGGATGGGTGAGGGGGAGATGCGCTCCCGAGACCACATCCAGGGTCACAGACTGGGATGAGAAAGGGCTGCCCCACTGGTGCCTGGGAAAGCCTGGCCAAAGGGCTCGGAGCAACAGGAGTCAGCACAGAGTGATGCTCATTCCATCCCACTTCCGCACAGCCCTGCCAGCAGGTACCTGCACCCTGGGCAGGCTAAGCCAGCCCTTGCTCTCAGCTCAGGATGTGCCTGAGGAGCAGCCAGCTGACCGAATTTGGAAATGCAATGGTGACAAGGAGGGGGAGATACTGGGGGAAGCAATGGGAAGCCCCCTCCTCCCAGCTGCTCCATCCTTCTCGGCGGGCAGGTACCAAAGATGGAGAGAAAGATGGGGAGAGAAGAAGGGGTTACATAGGCAGAGGGAAGGGCAAATAAGGAAAGGGTGCCCTGGTTTTTGTGCTTCGGGTGCAGTCTCTCCAGTGCCAGGCTGGGACATGCCCCTGGCTGGTAACGTGGCTGCAAAGTGTCTCCCCAAGAAACAGGGGGTGCAGAGCAGGTTGTCTGAGCAAAGGTACATCTTCAGAAATGCCTCCCTGGGCCAAATGATCCACAGCCCAGCTTTGGAGATACCACCCCCTGCTCACAAAACCTCCCCGAGCCCGGCTCACCCTCCGAGGGCAGTGAGATTCCCTGGGGCAGCGCATGGTCCTGCGCTCCGGGCAATGCCCAGGGCAGCTCCTTGTTACAGCACCTGCACAGAGGATGGCAGCTCACGTCCGATGGGGCAACATGAAAAGAAGAGGGGAAAAAGGCCACAGGTCCATCACCAGCAGCTGCTGGGGGCTGTGGGTGTGGGGACAGGCAGGGCAGAGCCTGCGGCCAAGCCTTCAGCATCGTCCTGCTCCAGTCAGTAATTCTGCGGTGGGTCAGGTGGGAGCGTGCTGCCATCTCCTTTCTCAGTGCTTCGATCTCCATGGTGACAAGGGGAACACGATCCAAGTTTAAAATATACTCTGCCTCCTGTTCTTCCCTCGGGCTGAGGAAGAGAGAGAGAGAGTGGTCAGAGACCAGCCGCACTTTGCAGATAAGCTGAGCCCTGTGGTGCTCTGGGATAGGAGCCCACGGCATTCACGGAGGAGGGAGCGTGCCTCAGGACACCCAGATGGGACTTTGATACTGCGGTAGGTGACAAGCAAGGATGCCCCAAGGGTAATTTGTGGACTAAAGCAGGGAGCAGGTTTGGCTTTTTCCTATGTGGGACCCAGTTCCAGCACGGTCCCGGGAGAGGTCAGCGTGATTTTCCCCAGTCCTACCTGACTGCTGAAAGGCTGAGCCTCGGTAGCCAGGATCCTTCTGAAGCTGTATCTCCTTCAGGGAGAAGATGGAGACATCTAGGCAGAGGGAGCAGAGAGAGAGGGGTCAGCCCAGCCGACTGAGCACACCCGGAGCCAGGAGGGACAGCAGTGCCCAACTGCACCTCATCAGAGCTTCTCTCTCACACTCCTACTCCACATTCTCCTACCCAAAGCATTTCTTGCTTTTGCAGCCACCAAGCTCCCAGCCCGCCCTGCCGCAGGAGCACCTCTGGGTGAGCGGAGACAAGAGGCATCTGAAGAGACCTGGCTCCAAATCACCGTGTGCGGGCTGCAGGGCAGCTCTCCGCCCCACATCCCCCAGGCAAGAGGACAGCGTGCACTTACTGTCGGGCAGGAGATGCACCCGCTCTCCCAGGCTCTTGAAGTAAGCATGCCGCAGGGCTGCCTCCGCCGAAATCCGGCCTTTGGCTTCGTACTGCACAAAGCCCAGGAAAAAGGCAATTACATACAGTCTGCACGTGTGGGATGGCATTCAGTGGGCACTGAGGCCCCGCATGGGGTATGTGCACATCTGCACCTATGGACACAGAAGTGCCCACGGAATTTCATATGCTGCATGGGTGACAGTGTGTCCGAACACTGTGTGCACCACGGGGGTGCGCAGGCAATTCCCAGTGCCATTTGCACATGCACAAGGCACAGCACACACTACGTGACCACGGGAGCGCACCAGCCACGCACTTACGGATCATTAGGGATCCTCAGGATTGTGCTCTCTCACTTGTGTGTGAGAGGACACAGGGTAAAGTGTGATTCACCATCCTTAATGGGAAGTGGTTTGGGATGCATCTACCAGGTCATAGCTGTAGGGCCTGGTTTATTCTGCAGCCACAGCTCCTCTCCTGCCTGGCTCCAAAATCAGTGTGAGGGCAGCCAGAGTGCCTTCACTTCAGCAAATCCCTTTGCCATCCACCTGGGACTGCTCCAAATCCCTTTGCCATCCACCTGGGACTGCTCCGCCACTCACCAGGAGGAGGTTCATCAGCAAGTCAATGCCTTCTGAGTCCAGCCTGAGAGAAGGAGGAGATAAAAAACGGAGCATTACTGCACGCAGGAGACATTGCAACAGCCAACGCAAGGGAAAAGCAGCAGCTGGGACCTCCAGTGCACATCTGTATTTCTCCACAGGAGAAAATTAACCTGGTCCCCTCTGCAGCCAGCACAAGCCCACCATGGCTCTGTCCCTGCTCAAGGAGGTACCTTGGGGCGTGATTTATTAACGGCTGGGCTCGGTACTGCGTGAAACCGTAAGCCTTAAACTCCTCGTTGGATGTTATTCCAGGCCAGGTGTCTTCTGTTGGGGTGCCTGGGAGAGGGAGAGAGGGAAAGCTGTCACATGGAGAGCACAGCCCGACACACGTGAGTGCCAGCATCCTTCCCGTGCGTGCCAGCATCCTTCCCAGGAATGGGTTTCCCGGGAAGGCTGGGACTCGCCCCCGCATCCCCGGGGGCAGCCCCTCGCCCTCCCATCCCCGCTGCCTGCAAGCCCGGAGGGATGCAGCTCTGCCCAAGGCGCTGCCAGCCGGCTCCCTCCTCGGCTCCTGCAGTCAGCCACTGCCCTCGCGTGGGGATCGGGGAGAGAGCAGCAGACTCACCCAGCAGCCTGAAGATCAAATGCAGCTCTTCCTTCACCGTGGAGCCGGGGAACATGGGCCGACCGGTGACCATCTCGTAGTGGATGCACCCGACACCCCTGGGGCAGCAGCAGAGGCCCTGGGATTAGTGATGGAGAAGCCCTGTGGACACCCCACCACCCCCTTGGCCAGGGCTGAGGTTCCTGGAGAGGGAAATGAGCTCTGGGAGCTGTTTTCCTTCTCTGGCACAGGTAACCAGGATGCCCCATCCCTGGAAGTGTCCAAGGCCAGGCTGGATGAGGCTTGGAGCAACCTGGTCTAGTGGAAGGTGTCCCTGCCCGTGGCAGGGGGGTTGGAACTAGATGATCTTTAAGGTCCCTTCCAACCCAAACCATTCTATGATTCTACAACCACTCACCCCTGATGGGGACAGCATGTTCCAAAGACCCTGAGTCCCAGGGAACACAGAGAGAGGAGAGCCCACCACCCGCCGGTGTCACCATCGCTGGGGACATGTAGGTGCTGCACTGGCTGACCGATGGAAATGCCCGACCCACCAGCTCGGAGACCCCGGGGCACTCGGTGTGACTCCGCGGCTCACCACATGTCGATGGGTGTGGAATATTCGGTAGATCCCAGCAGGACGTCGGGGGGCCGGTACCACAGCGTGACCACCTCGTTGGAATACGTTTTTGTAGGGACTGACTTAGCTCTGGCTAATCCTGAGGGGGAAAGGGATGGGCATCAAGGAGCTGCACCTCCTTGCAGTGCTGCACCTTCCCCAGAGGCTCACCCACCGAAGTCAGCCAGCTTGAGCTCTCCTCTCTCGTTGATGAGCAGGTTCTGGGGTTTGAGGTCTCGGTGCAGGATCTTTCTCCCGTGACAGTAAGCCAGGCCACGCAGCAGCTGGAACATGAAGATCTGTGGGTAGGAGAAAGGGTTTGCATTTAGCGTTGGGCACCAAGTCTGTCGCAGGGGGTCTCAAACTCGTGGCCAGGAAAGCGCCCTGGAGTGAGATACCCTGAAGACCCAGGCCCATCACCCAGAAAAGGGTCTGAATGAAGTCTGCACGCACAGTGATTTTATTTAGGGTGGTAGTGACTTGAGAAAAGCTGGTGGAGCATCAGAGCAGGCTGAAAAATGCCAAAGAAGGGTAACTGAACTGAAGAGAGAAGGGTTATCCAGCCTCACCCAGCCCTGCAACACCCTGGACTGTGCTTGGGGTGAGCCCCCCACCCGTGGGGAGAGGCAGGGGTACAGGATGCCAGGCAGCACCCCCTTACCTTCACGTTGTGCACGCTCATCAGGTTCCCACAATTATCGAGGTACTGTTTGAGGTCATTGTCCTGCAACGGGAAGGACAC
>NW_010240504.1:19865-30192 GCF_000690775.1 Eurypyga helias | reverse complement strand
CACCCTCCCACAGAAAGGCAGCCAGCCCCGCTGTTCCCGCAGACAGCCCCCCCCAGACCCACCAGGTACTCGAAGACGAGAGTGAGGGAGCGCTCGGTGTGGATGATGTCGTGCAGGGTCACGATGTTGGCGTGTTTCAGGTTCTTCAGCAGCGACACTGAAAGGCGAGGAGATGGCAGGTTGGGGCAGCAGGACCCGGACGTCTGCGTCCCCACCCCTCCCAAATCCACCCGCCACCTGGCATTGCCCGTGAGGGGCTGCGATGGGGAAAAGCCCCTCCTGCCCTCACCTTCCCGTATGGCCGTGCAAGGGGCCCCTTCCTCATGCTCCAGGCGGATTTCCTTCAGGGCAACGAGGTTTTCGGTCAGCTTGCTGCGCCCCTTGAAGACAGTGGCGTAAGTGCCCTGGGGGGAGAGAGAAAATACAAGCCATGCAGACCATTTGCCAGGGTGGCACAACGCTGATACACTCCGTAACGCTCCCAGGAAGGATAATTCGAAACTAAAGACCCAAGACTGAAGCACACAGAAAGACTCGGTCTAAAATTTGCTAGATACCGAACCAAACTGGCTAAAGTCTGCCCTTTGCAGTTCAAGCTGCTCTTCTAATTCAATTTAAATCCTTGCAGGGGTTTCAGAGTCTACTCACCTCTCCCAGTTTGTCCAGTTTAACATAGGTTTCCAGCTTTCCAAACCCGATATCTGACTGTAAGAGAAAAAGGAAAACATCACTGGGAGAGATGGCATCCAGGGGATGGCTTCACCTCTGGGAGAAGGTCGCGAACGCTGAAGAGCAGCAGCTTTGGGGGCAGATCCATCAAGGCAGGCGTTTGTATGCAGAGGCCCAGCTAATCTAAGTACATAAAGTCCACATTTTCCTGGAGGAGCCGTGCAGGCGCCCAGATGATCAGTCACTAAACCTCCACGAGCCACTGGCTGCTGAAGCAGGATGGATGGTACCTGCACCTGCGATTTGGAAAAAGCCGATGTCCTTTCTATTGGAGAAACTTCACAGGACCCTGCTGCAACGCACAGCCCGTTTCTCGAGTGCTTTCCTGGTCTTTGCTGTAACTCCGTTCATTTCTCTGCGTGCTGCTCACGTCAAGCGTGAAAGGGACATTTTCCCATTCGGAACAGTAACTCTTTAACGTGCTGCTGGGACCTGCTCTTGCGTACCCAGTGAAAGAAGGGCACTGCAAGGCCACAGATTGAGGTGTCACTCCTAGCACACCCCTGAAACTGCAGTTTTCTGTGGGGACAGAGACACCTCCTTGGTTAGTCTGGATTATCTGTGTGCCAAGGCAGGGGATAGTTCCCAGCAAAACAGGGCCCAAGGCAAATCACTGCTCCTCGAGCTTAACAAACCAGTGTTATTCTCCCACAAAAGATGTTTGCATCGGTGTAGTCCCAGGCCAGCAGCCACCTCTGGCCCAGCTAAAGGCCCCCCCAACCCAGCAGCACTGCCCGTCTCCTGAGCGAGGGCTCGTGCCGTGCCGCTCGCCGTTAGGGGATGGAGCTGGATGGACAGCTGTCAATCCGCCGGCAGAGATGAGGGATGTGCACCCACGTCTGGGCTGCTCTTGCAGCTTTCCCAGCTCGCCAGATCTGCCCCATGGGAAGGCTTTTTCCTTGCAACAGGCACTCACCAGACCACCAAGCTCTCACAAGCTGCCACAGGCAGCGGGACTTGCTCACACAAGCTGGATTTGGACCGGAGAAATCCCAGGGGAACACAGTGGGTTTTTCTACTCTGTTTTGGCATCCCCAAACTCCCAGCGTACACTGGAAACAGATGTGTCCTGAGCAGGTCAGTGAGGTGGCTGCTGCAACCATCGGTCCTGTACACTCCCCAGAGCCATCCTGCAAGTTTTGCAGGAGGATGTCTTATTCATGGAGGAGACCATGAATATTAACGGCACATTGCTCCGGCTGTGTCTATTTTATTGATTAGACAGAACAGGCAAGTAAATGCAAGCTCTCCTTTCCTCCTCCCTCCCCCTGAACAAGCATGCCAGATTTGAAGATGCCTGCTGAGACCTCGCTGTTGTATCTGTCCAGCTCTGAGCCCTCCTGGGCAGCAGGACACACACTTGCACACTTGTAAACAGGGCTCCGGGTTTTAGCTCCTACATATGCTGATGCTCTGCAGTAAAGAAATTGAAATGCAAAAGCTAATTCATTATTTATCAGCATTTGCATTTCAACTAGCAGAGGCTCCAGCACTTGCTAAACTGCTGGAGGCTTTCCGTCTCCTCCTGGAAGGAGCCAGGCCAAGAGGAAAGTCAGGAATGTGCAGAGGTGAGCGAAGGAATGTGCCTGGGGATTCACGCAGCAGTACGCAGGTGTGCATGTGTAGGAGTAACCTGGGGGAGAGATGCTTATGTGATGGGGGGTGTGCAGAATGGGATTTGCAAGGGCAGGAATGTGTGTGTGACACACGGGGTACACGGGAGCTTGCACAGCAGGGCATGACTGCACGGGGTGGGCATCAGCCCACGCGTCTGCAGGCTGGGACAAGATGCTGTGCCCGGCGCTGCATCTCTGCACGGTGACACTTACGAGGGAAGCCCGTCGGGACATCCTGCTGAGGGGCTTGGGGAACTCCGGACTCTCCATCTGCAGCTTCTGCAAAAACTCAGGGGGCAAGCGGATGTCCATGGGCAGGGAGAGACGCTTGCTGACGTCCTGCGGAGAGGGCCAGAAGAGGGGTGCTGAATGCATCTGACGAAAGGACTGTACAGAGGGGAAGTGCTCCCTAACCAGATCCGGCATTAACGGCGAAGCAAAGGGTGCAGCATCTGTGGGACCCTCAGCCAGAGGAAAAGGGAAGGTGTGTGGGTATGTGTGTGCGTGGGGATGTGGACTGGGCTTTGCCAGCTATCACAGGAGTCACGTTGAGTGCACCCAAGAGCACGTCAGGGCTCATGTCTGAGACTGCCAGCTCCCCATGAACCGAACACCAGCTCTTCCAGCCAGCACGTAGGTGACCACCAGAACTTGCCACGTCCCTTCTGCCCGCTCCCCCTGCAGCAGTACTTGCCTCCATGGAGAAGCGGCGCTGGTTGTTGTTGCGGTAGCGCACGGCCATCGGGGACTGGCCTTCCACCTCGGAGGGGGAGATGGGGCTGGTGTCTGCTCGGAAGTCCCTGCTCAGGTGTCCCAGCTGCAGGTGCCCTTGAGCCAGGTCTGAGGAGAAAGAGAAAGGAGAGCGAGCTGCTGGAGCGGCAGCACAAGTGCCAAGGCCCAAGGCATTTGCTCTGGAGAAAAGAGACAGAGAGCAAGGCAGAGAGGTCAGAGATGCTCTGGGGCCATGGAAAAGTCTTCTTCCCCCTCTGCATCCAGGAGGCAGAGGGAATACCTCCTTTTTGCCCAGGCTCCTGGTGCATCACAGCTCTGCTCAGCAGCACCCCCAAAGCACCCTCCTGCAGCCCCCTGCAATGAAGGCAGATAGGGAGAGGGATGGAGAGAGGGAATCTGCTTCCCACCCAAGGCCATCCAGATCTCCCACATCCCAACCCAGTGCTCAGCCCCGCAGGCAGCATTACCCGGCAGCTCACCCCTCTGAAGCAACACCATAGGGTTTTGCCCGAGTGAGTTTTCACCTGAACTTCCCAGCTTTATCTTCACTAACGCTGCGTTAGACAAAACACGACTGGCACTTCAGGAACACCCAGGCACCCACCGCAGCTCTGGATCCCTCTGTGCTAGGAGTGCACAAAAGCAGTGCAGAGTGCCCTCTCTTATTTACAAGTGCCCTTGTAAGCTCGGGGGAGCTTAGAAGCACACGTACCTCATCTGCCCCACAAACCACCAAAACACACATCAGGGCCCTTTCCTCCAAGGATGTGACCGTTTCTCAGAAGGTGGATTAAAGGCTGCGGAGTGACTTATTGAAAAACAAAACACTCCAGGCTTTCCTGCCCCAACCTGCTGCACTTAGCCAGACACACAGCCCTGAGAAGCACAAAAGCTCTCTTGAAAACCAAAGTAGCTCAGAAAAATAACTCTTCTCTTGGGACTCCAGGTGTGAAGCCTCACTGAGCCCAAGAAACCCTGAGAGGAGCAAGAAATCAGAACAAAATAAGCCATTGAGCTCCCTCTGGTCTCCAGTTTGAGGCTTGCACTTAAACCTCCTCGCTCTGTAATTAACAGCTGGTTGGTAGGAATATTCTGGCACTCGTAGACCCAGACAGCGGCACTGCAAAACACTGACGGGTTCAGCGCAGGTCGCCCGGACCCCAGAAGTGGATTCACATGGATGCTCTTTCCAAGGAGCTGTTCAGAAGGAGGCAGGGCTAACTGGGTGTACTGGAAGGAAGAAAGCAGGGCTAACTGGGTGTGCTGGGAGGGAGAAAGCAGGGCTAACTGGGTGTGCTGGGAGAGAACAGAACCACCTCCTCAAGGTAGGGATGCATCTCCCCCTGAAAGGTGTGGGGCCAAGCAGGGACGACTGTTTTGTCCCCTTCCCGGTGGTATCCAGCTCTCTCCCTTCTCGTCTAAACTTCACAGCTCCGCTCCAAGTTAGCAAAGCCTCCGGGTCCAAGGACCCTGCCCTGGAGCACTGGTGTCCTCCGTGCATCCAGGCTCCCTGCAGTTATTTCCCCAGAGCAAGGAGGGATGTTGCTGGAGGGAAACTCCCCAGGGAGGACCTGTGATGTCCCCGGCTGAGCCACTGAGCCCTGTCCCTTGCCAAGCCCTTTCCCCGAGCTGCAGAGAGACAATTCCCTGCTACGCCTAATGCAGCTTTCCGCGCACGGATCCCAGCGCGCTCAGGCAGCCAGCGATGATCTCATTGCTGAAGACTGGAGAGGGAGGGCTGGCTTTCACGGGGTGGTGAGCAGGGCTGGGACCTGGCTGCAGTCTGCCCATCTGACGGATGAGAGGTGGCAGGCAAGTGACCTGGGAAAAGATGCAGTTTCGTGCCATCGTCACTGAGGGACCAGGGGACCAGCGAGCTGAGGGATGCAGGGTGTCCCCAGAGACAGCCTGCACCTAAGGGATGGGTTCAGCCCATGCCACTGGGCTTGGGAAAGCTGAACCAGTGCCAGGAGTTTTTGGGCAGACAGGCAAGAACGAGGCACACAGTCACCCCTTCTCCCAGGACCGCTGCGGGACTCTGGTCCCTGTCCCTTTCTGACCATCTGTGCAGGAACAGTTAGGAAACTTACTTGAATTAACCACAGGTATAAAATTAAACTGGATCGATTAAACTGGATCAAATCTTTTTAACTTGCTCAATGCCTAAGCAAATTATCTGAATAAAAACCAAAGGTCACTTAAAATCTGGCTGAAAGGAAATCAACTAATCCACTTTAAATGATAGTTTGGGTGAATTTGTGCTGGTTCCCATAGGTAAACAAGCCCAAAGTCTTGGTAAAAGATGAATCCTGTCCCCGAAAACTGCAAACCGGCAGCACTGTCTCCCTGAAGCAGGTCAGTTAGTGTCAATCTCTCCTCATCTACAAGAGCATCAGCTGTAAAGCCAGAGGTAAAATGACAACCTGGCCATTCCAGCACATGCAAAAGGGAATGGGATACGCAAAGGATTTCCCAGGGATGGGAAAAGCATGCAAAAATACCCAGAAGGCTTGCAGAGATGAGGGAAAGGTGGTTTGGCTGCTCTGGGGCCAGAGGAGGCAGGTGGGATGTGCCAGCCCCATCCATGAGGTGACCGCAGCACCCGGGGACAGCCCGTCCCGTCCCGCAGAGATGCTCGATGGGCCGGGGCTGCCCTGGGCTGGGGCTGGGTGCTGGCAGGAGGGGTCAGGAAGCTGTGGGCATGCAAACGTGAGGGCCTGTTTGATTCTGCTCGGCATTTCATGTGGATTATGGTGAGCCCTGACACTCTGCAAATAATGAGGCTGCATGGGATATCAAAGCAAATTAAAGTGAGACCGCAGACACGGCGGCTGCCTTTGACGAGCCTCCCGCCTTTTTTTATAAATATATTTAAACACTGCCTCTGCCAAAACAAGCTTTGATCTCCCAAGGAAAGGGGCCAGAACCCTTCACTGCTTACCTGACTTACAACTTTTAATTACTCTGCTAAGTGTGAACGCTCCTCTCAAAGCTCTGTTACACTCACGAAGCAGGGCTGCGCGCAGTTCGTGGATTATTCATCCTCCTTCCTCCCCCTCACCATCACTTCTTTGTGGCCTTGCATTCCGAAGGCCAGATCTGGCTCTGATTTACGCCACTGCAAACCAGGAGTTACACAGGCTTTGCAGCCCGAATACTGAGACCTTATTTGGCCTCGGAGGACAGACCAGGCAGTAGCTGTTTTGGGGCAAAGTCTTGGCAGAGATATGAGCTGTTGCTGAATACCACCAGCTCTTATCAAAGCAAACGGGAGACACCAAGGCCTGATTCCTCTGAAAATCTGGAGTATGGAGAGGAATGTGTGACTGGGGAAGCCCAGGAGGAAAGGAAGGAGCCTCCCAGCCTTCAACCTTAACGTGAGGCTGGAGCAGCCATGGAGAGGGTTCCCCATCTCCAAGGATGTGGAGATGGAGCTGGCCTTTGTCAAGGATATCAGATATTGCACAGAGCCCAGCCTGGGCTCCTTAACCCAGGGGCTTTCTTCCACCTCTGCCTCTGAGACAGCAGCCACCGTGGCCGAGGAAAGGCTGTGCTGCCCAGGGGAGGGATGCACGGCAGGGCCGAGGGGCATCGGACACCCCAAGGCAGGCTGCAAGTAAACTAGGCTCTGACCACAGGCACCGCCTTTCCCTCTCTGCATCGTCAGACTCCACCAAAGTGACATTGCCCCTAACGGGATGTGTCCAGGCTGGAAAGCTGTTTGCTTTCCCATTTGCCAGCTCTGCTTCTCTCAGCCCTCATTTTATCAGCCTCTGTGTGCGAGGTCATGAGAATCACGGGATGGAGAGGACGGAGCTGGGGATCTCCCATCGCACCAACAAACGAGGCAGGTTTCTACCCACGAGCAGGCCTTGTCCCGTTGCCAGAGTCAGAGCAGCTCGGCACATGCTTTCGGAGCATCTAATGAGAAGCTCTTCTGGCCCCCGCATCACCCTCTTCCCCCAAGGACAGGCACACGCAGCCATGGAAGTGTAGGATTTGCAGACTGCCAGGACCTGTGAATGCTGATAACCTGTGATTTCTGGTGCTGGGGGGGAAAACAAAAACTGCAAGCAATTCCCTGAGGAGCTGTATGAGGTGATGAAAGAAAAAACGATGTGCTGATTTCTGCTGTGATTAGCACTCTTCTGGAGTGCGAGTGATCACAGTGCCTGAACTGTCACAGGTCATCTGCTCACCAGGAGAGAAAAGATCCCTGCAGGCAAGGCTGCCTGCCATGGGAGGGCAGGGACAGCCCCCGGGGCACGTTCAGAGCAAGGAAGGTGGAATTTGAAGCAAAACTGTTTCATGGAAGCAGTCCAAGAGTGACTGCCATGGCTCTAGGCTCAGTTCTGCCACCAGCTTGCTGCCCAACTGCAGCAAATTCCCTCTGCACCTTCATTTCTCCATCGGTAAAACAGGAGACCAACACCTCCGGGAGCACTGGTCAGAGCCCTCTCCAGACCAGGCAGCTCCCACAAGGCCCAAACCTCACCAACAAACCCTGTGTAAGACCAACTTGCACATAAACCCCCTTCTCATCCCCTCCAGCATCACCCAAGCAATCCTGTGCCCCTACACATCCGAAGCATCACACCCCTACACCATGCCCTAATTCCTCTTCACCCCAGGGTGACGTGCCCCCCCCAGCTCTGCTCCCCCTGGTACCCTCCCTCTGCTGAGCCCCCGCCATATCCCCTTGGCACAGGGCTGTGGGACAAGCTCCCGGCACGAGGGGCTCATTGAAGGGCTGCAGAGATGCCTCAGACCAATGTGGTTGTCAGGGCTCTTCCTAAGCAGGAGCCGCAGCCTGCGGGAGACGGGATTAAGGGCGCTGTGGAGGTGACTTCTCAGGGTTGTTTACAATCCCCAAGGGAAACGCAATCAAGAGATCTTGGGCAGGACAGAGCGGGCTCGGGGTGGTGGGTATGGGGGGATGGCGTGTTTTGCCTGTCCTGCGTGGGAGAGGGCTCGTGTGCAAATTGGGAACCAGGGAGCAGTGGGAACCAGGGAAGAAAAGCTGTGGCAGGGGGCCAGGACATGTTGCATCCAGCCCGGGAGGGATGTATGGACTGACGGGGGGTGGCATCAGGCAGCACATAAGGAGCCAGCAGCCCCTGAGCCACTCCTGGGTCCAGGCAGGTGGATCTCCTGATCATACCAGGTCTAGTACGGGCCCAGCCTCTACCCATGGGGTGAGGAAAATCCTCAGTCCTGGCCCCAGGCTCAGCCCGCTCTGACTTTGCTCTTATTCTTTCCTGGCTATCTCAGGAGCGAGAGCAAAAGCCGGGGCGGGGGGACACAGGCAGATGCTGCATGCACTGCTTTGCCATTCAAGGGCAAAGGAAGAACCGTGACCGAAGCTTCATTAAAGCAGAAGAATGGGGAAACCGCTTCCCAACAAAGCCTCAGTTTGCACGACGGAGATAACGAGCCCAGGCTGAGACATGCCAGAGCAGAGGGCCCCTAAGGAAGGCAACAGCAGCAGCAGCTGTCAGTGTCCAGGACTTTCTTAGCCTTGCACCATTTTATCCCCACAGCTTCTGCACATCTAATTAAGGGCTCAAGTCTAATTATAGCCCTCACTGCTTGCTAGGGTGTGAGGGGAGGTGTGTGCGGAGGGGGAGCAGGGAAGGAGACCGTGAAGGGATGCTGTTCAGGGCAGACTGGGTGTCTGGAGGGATAAAGAAGAGCATCAGGAGCTGCAGGAGTGAGGAAAGCCAGCTCTAAATTAGGTTACTGCATCCCTCCTTTCAAGCAGGTTAGCTGGCAGAGAGACAAGCCCTCCCTGCTGGGGCAGATGCAAGTGCCAGGCAGTTACATCATGGCCTCAGCCCCTGCTTGCAGCAAAAGTTTCTAGCGATTGTGGCTGCGGGGTGAGAGGAAAAAGAGCTTGAACGTGACCCGAGTGGAGCTGAGGGCACCGACACATGAACGGGCTGGCCTGTGGCAAAGTGAGATGCTTCAGTAGGAGGCGGCAGCAGTCATGACGTGATCGCCAGGAGCAATGCAACCTTGCACCTGCGGCAGCAAATTTACCCCTGGATGAAGCAGGTCTAACTCCGTCAGGTTTCCAAATGCCTGTCAGTGGCTCTGCCTGCCTGTCCACGCACGGCTGCCTTGGCGCGATCTGCTCCCGGTTTACGCCTCGAGCGTTGCCTCTCCCTCCGTATGCCCACAGCCGGAGACAGCAGAGCCTGCCCCAGCCTGCAGTGAGGCGGCTGCTGTTTGCAGAAGGGATGTGCCCCGTTCTGCTCATGGAGGTGTTAACCCTAAACCTCCCTGCTCCCTACGACCTTGAAAACTGCACCCCAGGAGAAGGCTGTGGGTTTGGGAGCAAAGGATGCTCCCCTGAACAGAGAGCGCAGCATCTTGGGCTTGGTGGAAGTGTCAGCCTGTAGCCCAGGAGAGGGCCCAAACACCACCATCAATTTTGGGCAGGCAGGAGGAGATCCCACACTTTCACACTCTGCCTTAACCACAGCCGTGTCATTCCTCTCCGTTTGGTGCAAATACCTTTCCCTCCTCTAAGGCTTTCCTTATGCAAGTACAGACCTCTCTTCAGATCAGATTTAATGACAAGGTGTTATTAATCCAGATGGATAGATGGGGGAAGCAACATAGACAACGGGACAGTAACTTTCCACATGCCAACACACCCAGAGAAAGGCTGGGGGGCCAGAGTGAAGATGCTCGTTGGCAGCGCTGACCCCAGATGCTCCTGACCAGCCCCAGCACCATGGCAGGGGCCCAGGGGCTCCTTACCTTCATTCCTCCGGTTGTTGAGCTGGTTGAACTGCTCCGTGAACTCTGTCAGTGACTCCTCGATGGTCTCCGTCCGCGGAACCGAGAGTGAAAACCTCCGCTTGAAGTTTTTCATCTTGTTCATTTTACCTTGTGCTGCGAGGGATGGCAGAGCCCTGCGGGGAAGGGGAGAGAGCAGGCTGAGAGGGCTGGGAGATGCATGGGATGGCCCCCAGCCCCTGCTCCCAGCTCCCTCCAGCACCCCGACATGAATTTCCCCTCCTGCGGATGAGGGATCCCTGCAGACATCCTCTTCTCCCAGCCACTGCTGCTGTGTCACAGCAAAAGAGGAGCCACGTGGTCACTGGGGGAATCAGGCTCCTCATGAATTTAAGAGCTGACTGTGGCCAAGAGGTGCAGGAGGCTTTTTCTGAGCTAGTTATCAGAGATGAGCCCAGAGCAGGGCTGTGCACACTGAATCATGAGACCTGACACAGGCTGTGCCT
>NW_010240504.1:376-19818 GCF_000690775.1 Eurypyga helias | reverse complement strand
AGAAGGAAAGCAAGAACAACAAACAGTGATGGAAAAGATTTAATAGCACACTCATCCCTGTACAAGGAGATACCTCTCCCCCACCAGTTTGGTCTCTTGCTTTGCCCTTGCAATAAAGCCTTCCCGAGCCAGCAGCAAAATGCTGCGTGGAGCCAGTACCGGCTGGGGGGATCCCCGAAAGCCACAGCAATGGGAGACGCTGGCAGCTCTCAGCCTGCTCACATGCGGGAATGACTCATCCCATGTAGGCATCAGAATCACCTTAGCCAGGGATCTGATTAAAGCAATAAACCCCTTAAAGGAAGAAAACCCCTCAAGGAGCACATGGCGAGGCGTGCTGAGGCTGAGCAGCCACACGAGCTGGCTGAGGGAGCCCGCTCTGGGCGTCTCGGAGCCACACGCTTTGCCTTTCCTACCTCGGCTCTTGCCAGACCTGTCCGCAGCTCAGCAGCACAGATGGGACCGGGCTGTGAGAGCTGCCTGTGCGAGGTTTGGCCGTTAGCACCAGCCCCGCTGTGCTCAGGCCGTGTTTATTCCTCCCGCCGAGCACAGACCTAGCAAACAGCCTCGCTCCCTGGATCTCATCAGTGTCTCAGCCCCAACCAGCCACAACTCTGCCCCTTCCCGTCCCAGGTCCCAGGAGGTTTGGGTCTGTCCCTCTCCCCAGTCTGACCAGCGTAGGGCTGCTTCTCCACCAGTCTGGTGGGGGATTTTCCATTAGCAGCACTGGACTCCTTCAATGCTACTCTCACCCACCAACCCAAAGGGGGATCCTAAGGTGAGAATTATCCCTTGGTACCAAACGGGCATCCAAAGCTACACAGAGTGGTTCTCTCCTGCGCCGACACATCTCGCACCCCCGGAGGTGGGTTCACTCCTGGGGTCCCCGCTGTAGCTGAGCAGCCCTGTCCCCTGGCTCCTCCCCACCCTCCCAGCCCCCTCTAGGGGCTTTTCAGCACAACCAAAGGGTGATCACATTCCAGACTGATGCGATCAGACACAGCATCCGGGAGCTAATGCATCGCGTCGCCAGGGCAACGGGAACACTTGGGTTGACATGCCTGCATCTGAAAGCTTAAAAGATTATCCGTCAGCAATATAAACACTCTGCTGCGAGGCTTGGTCCCCTGCTGTGGGTGCCATCCCCTGAAAATCCCTGGGATTCACCTGAATCCTAGGGACTCACCTCCCCCAACCATCCCTACTCATCTCCCACCTTCAAGGCTGCAAAAACCTGGCTCACCAGCAATGTGTGTGTGCCTGGAACCAGGGCTGGGGTCCTTGGCTGGGGGTGGGAAGGGAGGCTGGAGGCCGCTTTGGGTTGCAAGGCGAGGCAGGAGGATGCTCGACACATCCACTGCAGGTTTCAGACATGTACGTGTTTTCTGGGCACTACAGGAACACGCTTTGACAACAGATGCTGACAGCAGTGAACGCTGCATTAACAGTCTCCATGCTGGTGCTCTCCTCATGGCCAAGAACAGTCTCCAAGCAGCGCTGTTCCTTCTGACGGGAAGACAAAGCTTGACACTTGCTTTGGAGACCATTTTCCCAGCCCAGAGGCACTGCTGGCGCGTGGAAATGTCACTAGTGTTTCAGGCACCCAAGGAACCAAGCAGACCTGAAGTGTTTTGCTCCAGCTATGCACGCTGACACTGCTAAAGCAGCACCAGTAAAAGCTACAGAGGCTCGGGAGCTTGACACTGTTCACATTCCCAAACAGGAGCTTCAGGGAAATCCATGATGCTCCCAGCAGGTACATCAGAACCTCAAACAAAAGGCAATCTCTCTGCATTAACGTTCACGTAAGCCCCAGAGATTATTCTTTCAAATGAGGGTGTAAGCAAGCTCCCACACACTTCTGGTGAAGGCTACACTGATGAGCTGCACGCTGGTAGCACCCTGAGCGACCCGTGCACATGTCCGTAACACAGCGAGTGCAAGGACACACTCGCAGCAGCAAGTGCAGCCCTTACCTGACTTCAAATCCACCTGAAGATACCGGCTGCCTTCGCTGGAAACTGGGAGGGAAGAGAGAGTTGCAGAGATTGTCCCTGTCAGTGCCCCCAGGATATTTAAATCATGGCTTGGGGATGAAGGCGCCGTGTTTTGAGAGATTTAACAACGCTGTGCACCAACAGTGGAAGAAAGAAGCGTATCCACATCCTGGATAAGATGCTTGCAGGACGAAGGAGGACAGATCCCAGCTCTGCGCATCATCCCCTTTCCCTGCCCTGTCCCACTCTGGCAGAGAATGGCATGGGATGGTCTGGTGAGCAAGCCACAGCGCAGGACCAGAAGGTCACAGGAAGGTGCTAATCATGTGCTGCTGAGCTCTGACAATCCCCCACCACACCACTCCATAACCTCCACTCCAGGACCAGGAAAGATACAGGGGATATAAAAGACACTCCATCTCCAGGTGAACAAAGCAGCGGATGAGGGGCAGGGGTCTTTCCACCTCCCTCCCTGCCCACTCACCCGTCTCGAACTGCGACTGGTTTAGAAGGCAAACACCTTAGCACCAACAAAAATCCGTGCTCCACAAACTGCAGCCTGAATCCTTCTCCCCCTTGTTACCTACCAGAGTGCCAGCAGCTACCGGCTGCTAAATATAAACCCCCTCGCAGAGGAAGTGGGGTGGGGGTAAAAATAGCACCGGCATCACTAGCTACCTCTCCTGCTCTGCACAAGCCTGCCCTGAACTCATTATCTTTATGGCTCTGCAATTGTGGCTGTTTTTTCCAGCTAGACCTGGACCTACTTGGCAACTGGTGATGGAGTTCCCATTCCAGTGTTTGTCAGCTGGAATTTATGGGACTGTTCTTGTTCTCAGCCCTCCACTCCTCCCAGAGAGGAATTCCTCCTGCCTTGAGCAGCTATTCGGATAGAAGTGCCCTAAACCTGGGATTTGCTCCTTTCCTGCCAGCACAGCATCCTACAACCCTCACGCTTCTGGCTGCAGCACACGGCATGGGGAGGCAGTGCGGGATGCCCAGCTGGCACCTCTCCCTGCACACCGCCCTGGGCAGCACCACGGGGAGCGAGGGTCTTTGTCCATACTCCGGCTGCATTTCTTTTGAGGGAAGGCACCCCCTTTTACCGCCCAGCCCTCTCCCACGGCATGGATTTCAAAGGAAGAGTTGCTAGCGACTGCCTCTTGTTTCCCACCACGTTTCACAGGACTGTACTACAGGAAGCGGAGGCATTTATTGACTTTCTGAGAGAAAGTGCCACTTGCTAAGCAAAGCAATGACATCACTTGTTTTACAGCCTGAAGGATCTCAAAGGGAATTACAGCAACCCCTGAGCTGTAGTCATCTCTGGGATGGAAGAAGACGGTTGATTAACAATACACAGAAACATGATGTTGCACGGTAGGACACGATGGGAAAAAGCCGTCTAAAATGGCAATAAGGAATTTAGGCATCAACAGGCAAAAATGAAATCACTTGAGCTGGAATTTGGCCAAGGAACAGGGATTAAAGCCAGCAGTGTGAATGATCTGCCTTTACTGTAATATAGTCAGATAGTAAATACTTGGCTAAAACACTTCAAAGAGCCCAAAGCCGAATCCCGTCAGGAAAGCTCATCACACGACCAAGACAAGATGCTAACGACTCTTTAAACACCGCACTCAAAGCTGTATCCCGCTGCAACCAACCGCGCTCCCTATTTTTCAGCCAACTATTCCCATAGGCATTCCGGCTGCGACTATCCACATGAATCCCTCTTGCATTTGTACAGCGAATCCCGCTGGCTCTCCGCTGTGGAATTCAAGAGGCAGGTATTTTAGGCGCAGATGAGCCATCATCAGCGTATGAAACTGTCCCCTTTCCCCGGAGCATATTGCAGGGGCTCGGAAGCAAGGCTTTCCAGCAGTAACCACTTCATTGCTTTCCACAGATGATAAGTGGCTCCGTTTTTTTCTTACCATTTTAACAGACTCCTGCCCCCATTTCCCAGCCGAGAGGGTGGAAGGTTTGGAGGGAATTGTATGCTTTTTTTAAGCTTTTTTTTTTTATCCCCAGAGAGATTAACAGTTGTGTTTACAAGGCAAAATGAACAGTCCTATTCAGCAGTTACGGCTCACGCTTCTAGCTATTAGGTAGCATTGATTCACTCCTGCAAGTACCAGAGAAATGGTGAATTCTGCTCGTACAGCCTTATTTGCTCTGCAAACACAGCTATCATGCAACGCTGCATGTGGCTACAGGGCTAAACAAACAGCGAACCGAGGCACCGGTTGAATACGTGCCCCTCCTCACATCACAAGGCATGGAGACAACACTCAGACCCAACAAAAGCTCACCGGCGTCGCCCCTGTGCCAAGCCGCCCTCTGCGCCAGGTCTCTGCTTTGGCCAACTGATGTGCTCCCCCCGCCTCAAGCTCCAGCGCCGAGGGATGGGGCAGGGAAAAGTCGCGTGGGCTGCGAGGACTGCTGCACGCAGGCAAGGGGAGATCGGCCGCCCCATGGAGCGCATTCCTGTGCAAACAGGAGCTCGGCACAACCCGAATTCCTCCTCCACTGCGAATTTCCTTGGCAGGGCCAGAGCCAACTCTTCGGGAGTTGTATGCGGGGGGGGACGGGGAGAGATTTGAGGCTGTTCTGGGGAGTCAAAGGGAAATTTCGGCACTCTGGGCATGACTAACATACACCAGGGGCGATGCGGAATTTTCTGCGGCAGCTGGGATTCCTACCGGGGCAAGGCTGGAGGGGCAGGGAAGGATATGAGCCCCTGACCACCAAATGAACATCTCGGCTGCTCAGCTGTCGGCATGAAATCCTCCCCGGGGTAACAAGCTCCCAGCCGCTCCCTCCCCACGACCGATGCCGCAAAGCACAGTCCGGGTGCCCGGGTGGGTTGGTTCACATGGACAGCGGCTGCTCTGGGATGCGGCCAGGGCCATGCAGCGCTGGGGCTACACATCCTCCGGGATGGGCAGTGCACCCTGCCACCAGCCTGCGCCCTGTGCAGCAATTACTCTCCCCAAAAGGTGAGTGATGAGGGGAGAGAGCAAGGCCAGCTCTCCTCCCTCCACATTTGCCTCCCGCTGCTCAGCTCTGCTATTCAAGGGGCCTGACATTTCCCTCCTACACAGGGAGCAGAGCCCCTGCCAGGAGGTCAAGATCCTACGGGCAAGGGAGTGCAATCAATTCCTATTAATCTACAGGAGCCCTGTAGCAAACAGCAAGACCATCATCCCAGGGCGGCGACTGTGCTGGGCATGATTGAAAAGGGAACTTCGGGGTCCCCAGGGGGTCAGTCCCATCCTCACGCTGCAATTTTTTTTACTTCTGCATTACTGGCTTCCATGATCCCAACAAATGCAGTGCACCAGGGATGTGATTATGGCAGCCAGGAGATCACTGTCCTCACGTCTGCAATTCAGAGGAGGTTTGGGAGGAAAAATGATCCCGTAGCAAAGGCACAAGACTGGCTTCCGCTCCAGCTCCGACCCTCTCGGCGTGCCTCGGTTTCCCCAGCTATAAGTCAAGAATGACGATGAATCCCTCCTCCCTTCCCGCTTGTTGGCATTTTCCGCGGCTGTGGGACCCTTGCAGGCAGAAGCCTGGGCTGTGGGGTGCACAGTGCCCAGCACAGCAGCATTTCCATCCCTCACCTGCGGCGCTGCCATTATGGTCGAGCTGTTATAAGACAATGCAGGCAAAGCCCAAGCCACAGGGAGCAGGTACAGATCTCCGAGACTCCAACAGACACCAGGATAGCCTGAGAAGGGCGAATGCTAGGGAAAACTTCCTGCAAGCCCTGCGCTTGGAGACACTATAACCTGTACTTGATGCACGGGTGAAAGTGGGAAGGAAAGCCGTTTTGCTAGATGCACATTTCCCCTCTGGTTTGTCCCAGTCCTGACAATGAGCCCAGTAACAAGAGCACACAAAGGGGGTTTGTTCTGCCTTTGTATGTTTTGCCTTTCTCTGTGTCCGCAGCCCTGCGCGGTGCAGTCAGCAGTTCTCCCCTGGCTCTTCCCTTCCCGGCTCTTGGTGAGATCAGGGCAGCTCTGAGGAAGGCATTAAAATGACGGTCTTTATTCCAGCAGCCTCAAAACACTAGGCACTTATTCCTCAGCCGAGGCTAACCTGAGAAAAGTGTCCAGTGTTTGGCTGGATCAACAATAGACCGCTAACAGCCAGATTGTCCACCACAGCCACCCCAGTCATGGGTGGGAGCTCAGTGCCCACATTGTCCGGGAGCCCTGCGGAGCTGCCCTGAAGGTGGTCGTGTCAGTGTTTCTATGGTACGTTCATCATCTTCAGGGGATGAGCAGTCCGGGCTCGCAGCTGCTGAAGATCAACAGATCCCCTGCTCCAACCCATCCAGATCCCTGCACCGACAACCAGCGGGAAACGAGTCTCGGCAAAAGCGCACGACGTTCTCCCTCGGCGCCCAACACAACCGCGCTTGGCTCCGAGACAGCGATGCTCCCTTTGATACTCAGTTTTGCTATGACAGCTATCTAAGTTATTGAGACCTAATTTACGGTCGCTCGGGAGTTCAGGGCGCGTGTCCCACTGGCAGAGTTCACCGTGACGGCAGCACTGTCTCACTCGTACGACAGTGCTAGACACGACCCCGGAGACCTGGGCTGTAACGTGTTGCTTGGGAGCAAAGAGCTGTGCTGGGATTGTCAGGGCAGCAGTACTTGACAGCCCAGGTATGTTCCTGGAGGTGCTGCTGATCGGTGTGTGATATTTAGCCGTTCTCTCACCCTTTTCCATGACTCACTTTCTCCTTTCATCCTTTTATTACCGGCGGGCACGTCCCTCACAACAAGCATAATGCTGTGTGTATGCCAGGCTCCTAGCACTGGGAGTAGCTACTGCAATATCAACACAATTATTGAAGAGGAACGTTACCAGCAGCGGCCAGCCTGGTCCTTGCCTTTTATGACACTCAAATGATTATTGACTGACAATTAACTAACACAATCCAAGCTGCATCCGAGGTGTGCCTGCTCTTCATGAGCCTCCTGGAGACCTGATGTCCTCTCCCAGCATCACCTCTCCATTACCTGGCTCTCACGTCACACCCCAAAAGTGACAGAGGCTCCTGAATATACAAGCACATCCAACAAACTTTTTAAGGACCCCCCAGAAACAGAAACCAAGCCCTGTCATCCCCACGGCTGGCATCCAGCATTCCCGGGTGGCTGGGTGACAGCAGAGAGGGTGCCAGCTTCCAGCTGCCAAAGAAAGTCATTCCCAGTAACACAAAGCTTCCTATTTTCTCTCCCAGGAATGTTTAACCTGTGGCTGAGGCTGTCAGCCCCTGTCTTCCCTTTATTGCTAGATGGGAAGGAGGATCCACGTTACGGGAGAAGACCCCTGGTGCAGGAAGGACCAAGTCCCACGGAGCCTCTCCCCAGCACACCTGCAGCTCCATCCCGCTGGATGCGGCTCTGCAACGCCGTCATCCGCACGCTCACACAGCACAGCATACACAGGGTCGGCTGCCGCCTTAATTGCTATTTTCTTTCCTCCTTTTCCCGTTTAGTTTTTGGGTTTGGTGTGGGTTTTGTGGTTTTTTTTTTTTTTAATTAGAGCTTTCGTTCTTTCCCCAGCCCACGCAGAGCTCCCAGAGCTGCAAGCTTGTCTACGACTGCCATACAGACAAGAGCTCGTGGAAAGCCAAGAATCAATTTGTCAGGAGGAGCCAGGAGAGGTTGTCTCCCTCCCTCTTTAACTGAAAATACTGGAATTTTCCTCCTGTGACCCATGATTTCATCTTCCACCTAAGACCCCTCTTTCTGGCACGCAAGAACAAGGCTGAAAGGAAGGTACCAGTGCGCAACGAGGACTGGGGGGATTCGTTTCTTCAGCTGTGGTGTGGAAGGCAGACAAAGGAGTCAGCTTTGACCTGCTGCCCAGGGGTGTGATCACGGCTCAGCTGGCATCCCGCTGCCCCAGCCCCGCAGGGACAGCTGAGCAGGGGGATCACATAGTCCTGCTGCCCGGCTCCGCTTTCTAAAAGCATTCCTAGCGAGGGTATTTAAAGAAACAGAAATTACATCCTGTACACCCGACAGTCGCGTGGAATTTGTGAAATGCAGTTACCTCTGATGCAAAGAAAAGGAGGGGGACGGCAACCAGCACACAAGGAAAAGGTGAGGAGAAGAAATGAGAGGGAGATCCTTGTGAAAAGTCTTACCAGAGGGACCCTGCTATCAAACAATCTTGACAGGACTGAATTTCAAGGAAAAACAGAAAACAGTTTTAATATAAACAGCAGCACAACATCTATGAGAAGCAGCACCACCACAAACACTCCAAGTAATTAAGAGCTCGGCTCTTCACCACGCACTTTCTAGGAGACTAGAAATGCAAAGTGCAGCTTGCCTTACTCTACCCTGATAAACCGCACTTCTAAAAGGGCCGAGACCTCTGCCAGTTATGCTCTACAATCCATAAATACCTGGATTTCTATGCCACCCAATCCTGGCAATGGAAAGAGGAGCTGGAGAGACTGTACAAACAGCTTCATAGAGGATTAACGCTCCTTCCTCCCCCAGCAAGCTCCCAGCTCAAATCCAGCAGCTCCTTGGAGCCGACATCACTAATAAGCTGGCCTCCCACAGCCCTCAGACAGACCTTCGTGCAACAACAGGAAAAGAAATGGATGAAAGGGAATGGGGTTCCTGACCTACTGCTCCCCACTCCAGCACAGGGTTTCTCCCCAGGACTGTGCTCTGGAGCAGGGGTACCATCGCTTGGCATTAGACATGTAAAACTCCTTGCAGTAGGGTTTCAAATCTGTTTTATTTAAAGCTCTGGAATAGTCACATGGTAGTAAGGTAATGAGCAAACACTGCGAGTCTACTCTGCCAAGGATTGCGCTAATCTGGTACTTAATCTTAAACCAGTTGTGCACCCATCCCTGGAGGGCTTTGTGCACGTGTGGGAACGTATTTCTCCCTCTGATGGGAGGGATATGCAGCCACACAGGTAGGGAGCAGAGCGAGCCAACGCTTGAGGAATCAAGAGGATATCAAAGCACAGCACAAACTGTAATTACTTTTGGCATCCCCATCTCCCCCATCAGGGGAAGAGCAATGCTGCTCTTTTACCCGGACCCTGCCTTATCACGATTACCGCAGTGGCGCTCAGAGCCCCAGCCGGGGGCGAGATGTGTGAAGGGGGCATCCGTGCGGTCCTCCTGGCTTGGCTTTGCTTCCCAGATCCAGAGCCCACACCTCATCCTCACGATGAGAGAAGGGATTGCTCCAGTCCTCGCTGCAGCTGGTGATCAGGGACTTCTGCTCCACTAAGCTGCTGTCAGGGCTGGAGGAAGGCAGGAGATTTAAAAAGCCTCCTCAGCCAAGAGGTGGCTGCCAGGGATCCCAGTGTGATAAGATCACTGGTTTGAGGCACGGCACTTGGCCAGAGCTCCGGCTGGATGCCAGGCTTTGAGACACCCTCCCATCAGGCTTTGAGACACCCTCACATCAGCACAAACAGCCTCCAGGGATGGTTCTCCCTTGCACCCTGGGATGGTCCTCCCTTGGCCTCTGGCACATGCACCACCTTGAAAGCCAACCCTGCTTTGCCCGCCTCAGGGGGATGCATGGCTTGTGCCCTGCTGCTGCAAACTTATAGCTGCTCCCCCACAAAGGATTTCACCTGCTGTCCTGTCCCCTATGCTCATTCCCCTCTCTGCTTTTCAAGGCTCAAGTTTTTCTCCATAATCCAAAGGGAGCCAAGTGCCCCTGCCCCTCCTTCCCTGGCCTCTCAGATCTCAGTGCTGATACCACCCCCCATAACACTACGCTGCTTATTTCTGCACATGAAGCATTTCCACTTTGCAAAGAGACAGGGGTTGGGCAACACAGTGAAAAAAACATTGTCTGGGCCACATGCAGGGGAGGAATAATGCAGAAACGAACACCAAAAGAGATTTTCACAGGAGCGAATGTCTTGGGGAACAAGCAGTGAAAGCAAATGAAGCGGATCCTCAACTAGTCCCGCTCCACGTGGGCTCTGAGCAGCACAATCAGCATTAAATGAGGGGTCCCCCCGATGTAGAGCAGATCCGGGGGTTGCCAACCAGCTTGGATGTGTGCCCATATGGGAAAAACCTTCTCAGCAGTTGTCTTGCCTCCTCCACCTTAGGAAGAGCTAGGAGAGCAGAAAGACAGGAGGCTGGTCTGAGACGCAGAGACACTCCCTTCCCTTTGTTCCTCATCCTTATATCCTCCTGTGTACCAGGGCAGCCCGGGAAGGGATCAGGCTGTCCTGCTATGTCCGTGCTATACCCCCTCTGCTCAGGACGCCCTTTATCGGGTATTTTGCACCAGGAGCACCTTTTTCCTCAAACACAGGGATGCTACAAGGAGGTTGTGGGATTGCCCAGACCAGGCCCTGTGATGGTGCAATCCCTCCAGGATCCTAAACCCAGTGGGATGCTGCCTTCCAGGAAACCTCCATCCCAGAGAGAGCAGCACAGGCTTGCAGGGCATCCTCAGCCATCCTTCTGCACTGCCCGGTGACACCCACCTCCCTAATACCCTTACCTAAGCTAAGCACCACGACTACAACATTTTCATGTTAAACCAAACACGGACACGTCTGGATACCAAATAGAGATATCCCAGACGAAACACGTATTAACGGATTAAGCATGCCTCAGTGCCTGCAACCCTCTGCTCCCTCCCCTACGGAGGGCAACGTTTCATGGGTATCTGGCAGCTCGGCAAGCGCGCACTGTTTAGATAAACCTTGTTCCTTGTTAAACTGTAAATATCATCTGTTTCGCCAAGCCAAGCCCCAGCTCGCCGCTCGGGGCCCTGGAAGTTGCAGTGTCAGTCCCTGGAATGGACGGCAAAGCAAGTCTATTTGGTGGCTTTTAAAATAAAGAATTTATCTCTTTTTACTTTTTTTTTTTTTAGCTCATTTTTCCACTCCCCTCTTCATGCCCCCCAGCACTTTAAGGACTATCACAACTCTCACTGCACACCGGCTGAGTCCCCTACACAGCTGCCCGCAGCTCTGGTGTCCTTGGGAAGCTCGATGGGTTTCTGCACGAGCCTTGGAAACTGGGGGAGATAACAGAGCCCAGCGTGCGATAAGCAGTGAAAGAGAATGGGAAAACACATGGTTGGACTCACCAGTCCTTGGACACTGCTAGGAAGAGATGGAAGGGAGAGGTGCTGGGCTGCAGCACGCATCGCCCTGTGGCCCGCAGTCCCCTGCCCTTTTGTAAAGACATCAGAAGTACATCTGGAAAGAATTCCAAATATAGGCCCCCCTCCCATCCTCCAAATCAAAACACAGGCATATTTCCACAGGGTTTTCAGTAACAGGCCGCGGGAATCAAGGAGACTCAAAGCTCAGAAAGCGAGATGAAGAGGGACTACATCACGCAGGGCTGTTCAAAGCTCGCTCGGCTGCTTTCGGCTCTCCCCTTCGCCAGCCTCGCAAGCTGATAAGCTGTACGCTTCACAGGAAATGCTCCAGACCAGGAAGGATTAGAATCCTGAGACCCAAGGAGACGAGCGATTCGGCCCATGTTCCCACAGAGGAGCATCAGCCGAGCTGAAGTGCCCCCTCTCACCACCACACCCAGTTCTGGTTTAATACCGGTGGGGTGACTTGTAGACGCTGCAACGAACCGCGCTCGCGATGCTGCTATCATAGTGCGATTAGTTGCACAATTAATCGTTAATAAGAAGGGATTGAAAGGGATTAAGTGCTTAGATAGAACACATGCTGCTAATGGTAATTTATAAAAACACGCCTTCTCCCTCAGATACTGTGTCGTGTTTTCCTGGGATTAAAATGACTCAATCGGACCTTTCCTCTGCACCTTTGAGAGGGATTCAACGGCACGCCGGGCGCCTCCACACACCCCAGCCGTGGATCTCTATGAACAGGGCAGCAACAAGAGTGATGGGAAGGCTCCACCCTGCTATTGCCCTTTCCATGGGGTTTGGGAGTTACTGCTAAGGCAGGAGGATCATGGTGAGAGGGAGGGGAGTGAAGGTGGTAGTGGGAGGTGCGTGCTGGGGTGTTGTGATGGTTCATTTAATGGAGACACGGCCTGGGGACACAGGCACTCTGCATTTTTAAATGTCTTTTGGACGAGACACAAAACAACCCCTGGGTATTGCCCAAAAAGAGCACTGAACCCACTAGTTTTGCCTCCTCTGACTCCCTGGCAGGTAATGTTGCTTCTCTGTCCCCCCCCCCACCAATTTACATTGCAAATGGTGTTTGCAAATTCCTGTGAAAACCCAGGACTAGGAAGGCTGCCCAGGTGCCGCCAGACTATCCGCAGCCTTTCGGGGACCCTTCCAAAGAGCTGAAATGGCTCCGAGGCGCTTGGTCAACACAAGGACCACGGGGCTCAAACCACCACTCCTGCAGCTCCAGGTCCCCGTGTTCCCGTCCCCCTTCGGCACAGCAGCGGCTCTTGATGCTGAGATGATTTGTGATGTTCCCAACAGCCCATCCTCCCCCACCTCAGAGAAGTTTTCTGCCTTGAATCAAAAACCAAACCAGCGGAAAAACAAACCCCTTGGCTCCCCTGACCTGGGCAGTCTGAGGCATCCCTTAGGGGTTTCTTGCCTCGACCACACACGCCTACAGCGCGACTCGGCCCCGCCGAGGTTTTGGGCGGCATTTCAGACTCTAGTTCTTCCTCGAAAAAGAAAATATGCCAGCTGATGGACTGCGCAGGTTCTTCCGTCTGAGGCTGCTCTGAGGGGTGACACAGGCTCTGCATTGTCCCCCAGGTCCCACGGACCCCCAGTGACTGGCAGCTCTGCTCAGCACATCTATCCTGAGGACCACAGGGACCGACTCCATCGCATCCCATGCCGGAGATGCCTGCAGCCCACGGCACTGCGGTGCGGCACTGCTGGCAGAGCAGCTCCACGGCTGTGCCGAACCTGCTCCCGGGATAAACAGAGGCTTTCAGTCTCTGGGGCTGCTAATTCCCCTCCTCTGGCCAGCACCGTGCTCAGGAAATGCAGGACATCAATGCCTTTACTGTAGGAGCAGATCGGGAGGGCTGCAAAGGCTCGTCCCTAGATGTGGTCTTCTTCAAGCAGGATGGGGAACGTTGGCAGACCTGCAAAAGTGGTCCTCCTTGCAGCCACAGTCTGGGATGTGGCCGTTCCCTGCTCCGGACTAACACTGGCCTTCAGTCCCCCAGTTGCAAACACGAAAAGCAAACGGCGCACAGAGGTCCCCAGCCACAGGCTGACTTGTTATGTCCCTTCTGAGAGCCGACTGGGCAGGGCTGGAAGTCAGATACCACCACGACGGGCAAAATACAAAGGACAGATAAGAATACGCTGGGATTTGTGAGACACAGCTTGTTCTCAACTGCCTATACTTCCTGTATCCTGTGGCACAGTGATTACTGTGCAGTAATTAGTTAATAATTACAAGCTGACCAAACCTCAGGAATATGTGCAGCAGAAGGAGCAATGGTGAATGTAGTTTTCCTTACTGCTTCTCCCTTGCCCTTAAATCACTGCTCCAATTCAAGGCATGGAGAACAGACGCCAGGAAGGTTCTTATGCCCACAGTAACACAGAACGGTTCCTCGCCCTTCTGTGGCCACTGTTTGTTCAAGGATAGCCAAGCATTTCACTAACAGCAACTGTACCTCCAATAGCCAAATCCAAGCCTAGCTGTGGATTTGGCTATTACCCCCTCCCAGAGACAGGAAATAGCGAGCTGCATGGATGGGATGGGACTCACGCAAGGTCAAATAGCAAGTCAGTGGCACAGCCGGGAAAAGATTCCAGGAGATCTGGCCCTGGATTGTACCTCCCAACCACTTCCTTTGGTCTGGTGCTTATAGATCTACTGTACCAGGACTGGATCCTGAATTTCCAAAGCACACTCTGCTGGGTGACCCGCGATGCTGGTACGGCAGGAACGAGTGGCCGTTTCCAGCTCTCTGTGTTATCTGGGTTGCAGCAGAGATGACATGAGCACGCATTACAGAGACCCTACTACAAAACTAGAAAGAATTTGTGACACTCACAGCCTCGGCTGGTGACAAAACTGCCATGTCTTGTGCTGCTGTGGGTCTACCGGCTTCAGCAGAGCGATGCTGATTTACACCACTGAGCATCCGGTGAAGTAAGGCAGAAAAGCGGAATGTAACCTACCAATAGCAGAATGCATTTTCTGGGTGAAAAGACATTACTTCAGCTGCTGTTATACTCTTCAAACCAGATTTTTGAAGTCCAAAATAAATAAAAAAACCCCAACAAAGTGCTACTGAAGATCCCTGGCAGCATCTTTGGGTATCTACAGGTCAGCAGCGCTTGCTCGAGCACAGGCTCGGCGCATAAGCTGCCAGTCTAAGAGGCTTTCCACCAAATAATTCAAGTCATGCTAGAAGGCAAAAACCCAAGATCGAGGTGATGCTCCACACACAGAAAAAAAACCAAGAGCAATGAATTTATATTCATGTGCATGTTCACAGGGTTAAGGCTCCCGTTCATAAACCTGGTCAGATTTAGGAACTAAAAAAAAATACGGCTTAGAGAGCAGGCAGTGCTGGGGAGAAGTGGGTGCCAAGGGTGGGGTGGTTGCAGCTAAATCTAACTGGGACCATGAATCATAACCCCTGAGTGACCAGCGTATTAACACTTACTAAATAATTAAATAGATGGAGTAAAAATAAACTATTTAAATCAAAGTAGAGAAATAGCAGAAACAAATGGAACGTTTGGAATGTTTCTGCTTCCCAAAAAAGGCACACTTTGGCTTCTTCAGAGGTTTCAGTGTTTATGGTCAGCTTCAACAGCCTCTCCTTTTTAATTTAGCAATTCAATTAAAAGTCATCAAACCAACAGCAGCACCTTGTGAAACTGGTCAAATCCAGCCCCTCCCCCTCCCCCTCCACTCTGAAGAGCCCCAGCTGGGGAAATTTGGGTTGTTTTAAAGGAAACAGCTGAGCATTTCACAGGTTGGGGAAGAAAGAGAGGGTTGATGTAGAAGTCTTCAGCAATAAAAACATTACTGCATGGCAAGACATGAATGAAAACTGAAAGGGTGCCCAGAAGACAAACCTTCTGTCAGGGCAGCCCACAGCGGGAGACGGGCTGTTAGCTACAGCCCAGCACAAACCAGGGCACGTCACAGAGAGCATCAGACCTCAGGTTTGAGATTCAGTGCCATCGGTGAAAGACCTTGCTAACACCAGGCATGTGCTCCTTGTCTCAGTTTCCCACCTGATAAATGAAGATGATAGTACTAGCTCAAGGGTGTTGTGAGGGTGAATTGTTAGGGTGTAATTAACAATTAAAAAGCAACAAAATAATTAGATTGAATGCACCTTTAACTGGCAATGAAGTGTCTTTGTCCACAGAGGAGCCGCACGCTTTCCCTTCCCCCTGCACTAACCTAAGGGCAGTAAACCCCACGCTGCTCCATCCTGTGCGCTTCCTCCTCCACTCATCACAAGCAGTAACAGCTCCGGTGACACCGTGTGCTCCTGCTACGCTGGCAGAGGTGACTGGCAACAGGCACTGGCAGCTCTGTATCAGAAACCTGCAACTCAGATGATTTATTATTTTTGTTATGGTAGTCCCTGCTGGCCCCAGAGATTGAGGACTCGCTGTGCAAAAGGCAGCAGTGAGAACTTGTCCCTGCTTCAAAACACTCCTGACTTAAATCCACAAAGGAGGATAAAAGGGAAGTAGAATATGGGGTCAGGCTCACTGCAGCTCAGCATCAGATCCAAGATCTCTGTGCACAGCCTGGGATGCTCTGAAATGTCTCCACCTGAGCTGCCCTGGGAGACCTGGTTCCCAAAAAGCAATGAGCATCCATCTTGGAAAGCAGCAGGGCAAACATCCCTCTATTCCACAGTGTGAACGCTTTCAGGAGTTATTCATCCCGCCAGCACCCTGGCGTGGCAGGGACAGTACCTGATGCCAGACAGAGGCACAGAAAAGCCACACGCAAAACCAAAAGAGCTGGTGCTGGCATATGCATCTGGCTGAGCCAAGTGCCCCAAAGCCTGGAGCATCCTTCCACATCACAAAATGTTTTCCCGCAGGGCCTGGCTCCGCTTGAAACTGTGGTGCATTATGCATTCAGCACACGAGTGAGAATTTTAACAAGAGCCCAGCTGCTGCTCAGGTGTGAAAAGAAATGGTCAAATTTTCAGCAGAGATTAGCCCAGCGGGCAGGCACGCTGTGCTGAAGATACGTGGACCTTTCCCAGTGGGAATGTGGCGTGCCTAGCCTGTCTGCAAAACCCTTGCCTTAATTGTGGTGGCTTGGAGCTCATCCCTGAAACAGCGAGGCAAGACAGAAGGCAAGAGACTACGGATCTCAAGTTGTGATTGGAGATGGAGCAGGAATAAGCTGCACGAAAGGAGGGGGGCAAAGAAAGAACAAGAGAGATGAGAGATTGCAGCTGTGTGAGAAGCACAGGTGAACCTCAGCCATCTCTGAAGGCTTGCTGGCTCTGCTCCATGGCTTGAAAATGATTTCACACCAGCTTTTTTCCAGCCAGGCTGGCTAGACAAAGATACCAGCTAAGATTCTGAGCAAACAAGCAGCAGATGAGCAACACTGGCTGCAGGCAAAATGCTACCTGGAAAGAAACCTTGATTAGAAATGTAAAGAGAGAGCAAAAGATGCTCCCTCTGATTACAGATCGACTCTGCAAAGTTAATTGTTCACCAGATTGTAATCTGGGCTTTCGCATCTACATTAATCAACAGGTTGCTTTCTGCTATCAGTTTTCCCTTTACAAACAGCAGAAGCAAGTTAATTTAGAGGAAAGTAAACCAGCAGGTCAAGCCTTGGCATGGACAGAGTCTGCTGAAAGCAGCTGAAGGCCTCTTTAAACAGAGACCTTTTCTTGGCTTTCTACCTGCAAAGATGCAAACGGTGACCGCGTCACCACCCAGAGCTGACCTTTCAGGGTTTCAGTACGCTAATTACCCAGAGCAAAATTCACTCCAGGCTGGGGTTCTTTCCTGAACTCTGTAGCTGGCCCCAGAGTCAAGACTCCCCCCCCCATCCCGGTGCCTGGAGAAGCTGCTTTAACTTTGCCTCGATTTCCCTGAGTGTGGAAGGAGAGTTTGGGAGGCTCTTACTGAGTATAAACCTTCCTGGAAACTGTTACTATTCTTTGGACATGACTCCAAACATGTGTCCCAGGTTTTCTGGAGATTCTCAGACCTCCTGGCCCAAACCTCAGGTCTGTAAGGAAGCCAGAGGAATGTCTCTGGGTTTACAAGGATTGACCAAACATTCATGTCTCTCCAGAAGGCCGGACCAAGGGGATGGTCTCAGTGGAAACTGCAACGTGGATATTTTAATGCACACACAACATATGGAAAGTACATACACAGGTTTCTGTCTCAGCCAGTGGCAGGGTGCAGCACAAAGGACAGAGGGAAGGGAGGGATCCTCACGGACTTGGGCGATCAAAATCCAATTCCCTGTGCTACCGCCGGCTCCCGGTAGCACCCTGAACAAGCTATTTTGTCTCTTCACTTATGCAAAATGAAGCTGCCTTCATCTATCTTGTCTAGTTACAGTGTCAGCAACTGTCCTGTCCTGCACCCGTGCTCGTGGTGGACCCCAGCCCGCGCGTGACTGCGATAAACAACCCGGCAACGAACGCGTGTGAAAGGCTGAAGATTTAAAGCAGCTACTTTGGAAGCCAGTAAAAAGCAGCTGGGCACGTCAGCTGTGTTTCAGTCACCTGTAACGTACGAATATGTGACAGCATCACTTCGCTCTCTGTCACACGCCTGCCAGCGCAGCCGGTCCGAAGGGTCCATTCAAGGGACCACAGAGAGTGCTTGTTTAGTGCAAGGGGCCTTCGCAGCATCGAGACAAGGACTCCAGTGCTTCCACGCCTATCTCTGCCAGCATCCCAGGGCTCTACAGATCTCAGGGAGCAAGCCTCGGACAACAAAGCAAGGTCAAGAGTTAACAGATGGGAAAACTCAGACATGGGGATACGGTGGTGTGTCCAAGGTCAGACAGAATCTGTGGCAAGGCCAGGGACAGGGTCAGATCTCCATCATCCTGTTCTTTAGTTACAAGATTTCCTCTCTTTTCCAAGCAGGATAAGAGAGGAGAACTCCCAGCCATTGCTGGGGAGATTGTTCCACTACTCATTTATTAGTTACCCTCATTTGGACATGGTATCAATACTTTCATAGGATCACAGACTGGTTTGGGTGGGAAGGGACCTTAAAGCCCACCCAGTCCCACCCCCTGCCATGGGCAGGGACACCTTCCACTAGACCAGGTTGCTCCCAGCCTCATCCAGCCTGGCCTTGAGCACTCACCATGAATAATTTCTTCCTTATACCCTGCATTAGTCAGTAAGTCTGGGCTGTTGGAAACAAATCTGTGAAATCTGCAAAACCCCATCAAAAGTGGTCCTGTCTGCAGAATGGGCACCAAAACTAGCACAGAAGTCTTCTGGCATGACGAAGAGAGTCTAAAAATAAGCAAACCGTGAGCTGATGCCTCACACACACAGAGGAAGTTTCATGGATGGGGTGTCAGCTGGTGAACCAGGTCCCCTCCTATTCCCACTTCTGTTCCTTCTTTGCACCAGGCTCCTGCACACGTCACATCCCATTGATGCACCTGTATCTTCTCCAGAGGGGAAAGATGCTCTAGACTACAAATGCACTTTGAGATCTCGACGTGCCACCCAGGATGTGTTCCGGCTGACCAATTATCTAATGGCCTGGTGTTTGCATCCAGGGAATCTTTCAAGGATCATGGGAACATGCTTTCATGACCTCCCCACAGATGGGGTGACCCAGATGCTCTGTCAGTGCCTCGTGAGGCTGGAAAACAAGACTCTGCTTGCATTTACCACATTTCAGCTCCGTGTGTTAGCACGTTGCCGACCTACAGGCTGCCCCACTACCACTGAGGAGGAAGTCAATCCCATTTCCTAGCAGAAAGAGGATCCTGTCCGATGGCACTTGCTCTTTCACAAATCTCACCCGGAGGCACTAACTTGCTGCCTGCTGCTTGTTGAAAGCTCTGCCCCTTAAGGCGCCATCTCCAACCCCCAGCACACACGTCGCCCCACTCATTCGGGTGATGCAGAGCAGAAAAACCCCCAATGCCAGCGGCCCCCAGGCCTGACCCTGATGCTTTCTCCTTTTCAGAGCTAATGCCACCATTGTGCCCACCGGCCAGCGTGCTCATTCCAGTGTGTTTTCACGGAGAGAAGGGCCGGTTTATGAAAGCCAGACTTTACAGGAGCTAGCGCTGGCACGGAAGCGAGACCAGCTCTTCACCAGGTCTTCTCTGGGGGGGGGCTCCTGGCCATCATGGAGGGGACCAGGCGTTCTGGGGGCAAGTTCTCCACCCCCCCTAGGAACTTGCAGAGCAACAGGCACCTTGGAGAGATGCAGCTGATACCGACAGCCCCAAAAAAACGCAGCGCAAGGGGAATGCCAC